>NW_028135162.1:0-132000 GCF_964662115.1 Mustela nivalis
AGATCGTAATAGGCATAGAGTGCCATGCTAGGCCACGCAAGCTGCTGCAGGGCTGTGACTGTGTCTGCTTAGTTCGGCTTAGCAAGGTGAACCCCGGGTGCGATCTTGGAGCTCGGGAAAGCAAGGCCCAAGAGGCACCAGCTCTCCCGCAGCTCTTCTTCCCTGAAGCGAACGAAGCCTTGCTGAGGAAGCAGCAGTGAAGTGAGGTTCGCCCAAGCCCAAAGCTTCTGTGAAAGCACAACATTCGCTGAAAATCAGAGTCGGTACTGTGGGCTGCTGCTGCTGGTTGCCTGAGCCATTCTCACAGTGGGAGAAAACCGCATACAGCGAAGGCTCTTTGCCAGGGCGTCTCCTCTGGGAAAGCACAGCATTCGTTGGGAAATCAGAGTCGGGTCTGTGGGATGCTGCCTGCTGCTTGCCTCAGCTAGTCTCCACAGCACGGTGGACTAAACCCGCATGGAGCGAAATCCTCTTTGCCTGGGCATCCCCTCTGCCTGAGAGTGAAGCGCGGTGACACCTGTGGAAAGAGCCTTAAGGAAAGGGACACGTCTGTCACTGCAGAGCGACGGAAGCCTGGCTGCTAAGGAGACACGAGGGGTAGATTAGGGCAGGGGAAAGGGCTTCACTCTGAGGAAGGAGTCTGGGCAGAAAGCATGCCGGTCCTGACCTTTGGGCTCAAGGAGACAGCCGCTCCTTGGCCACCTGTCCGTGGTGGAGACATGGGCTTGCTACCAGGCGCCTACCCTGAACTCGAGAAACAACTCCCAGAAAGAACTGGCCATCAGATGCCTTCTTCCTCCAGGATGTGGAAGCTTGGAGGAGGCATGGGGTTTAAGGGGAAGGAGTGGGGACATCCCCCAAAGCTCCCTATTCAGTGCACAGAGCGGTGTGCAGGGATCCTGTCACCTCTCCTTTGCAGTGGGGAAAGCACTGGCCTAGTCCCCGAGTCCGCCACAGCGCTAGAGTAAAAGGCCTAGCGATGCCTAAACCGGGAGATGGTAGTGTGCATAGAGTGCCACCCTAGGCTATGCACGCTACTTCACGGTTGTGGCTGTGTCTGCTTAATTCGGCCTGGCAGGGTGAACCCGGGAAGCTAACATGGAGCCCGGGAAAGCAAGGCCCAAAAGGCACCAGCTCTCCCGCAGCTCTGCTTCCCTGACGTGACTGAAGCCTTGCTGAAGAAGCCTCGGCGAAGTGCTGTTCGCTCCAAGCCAAAGCCTCTGAGAAAGCACAGCATTCGCTGAGAAATGTTCTGCGGGCTACTGCGGCTTGCCTGAGCCCAAACTCGCGGCTGGAGAAACCCGCATACAGCGAAAGCCTCTTTGCCTTGTGTTCTACAATGGGAAATCACAGCATTCGTTTGGAAATCTGAGTTGGGTTTGGGGAAGCTGCTGCTGCTTGCCTGAGCTAGTCTCCGCAGCACGGTGGAAGATACCCGCATGGAGCGAAATACTCTTTGCTATAGCATCCCTTTACCTGAAAGAGACGCGTGGTTGCACACGTCTGTCACGGCGTTTCCCAGGAGCAAGTGTGGGGAAGGCGCAGCAGGCCACCTCCGGAGAAGAGAAGGAGCCCTTGGCCTTGGGGTCGGGAAACGCTCGGGAAGCAGGATAGCCTGCCATGGCACGAACAGCAGGCCCGAAGCAAAAGAAGTGTCACCCGCTCCCTGTGCGGAGAGATGGAAGCCAGGCTGCTAAGGAGACATGAGGGGATGACTAGGGCAGGGGCGCGTGCTATCCTCTGAGGAAGGAGTCTGGGCAGAATGCAGGCCTGTCTTGTGCCTCTGGTCCCAAGGGGACAGCATCTCCTTGGCCACCTGTCCCAAGGGCAGTCTTGGGCTTGCCACCAGGTGCCATACCCGCAACTCGCAGAAACAAACCCATGGAGAAACGGGCAGTCAGATGCCATCTTCCACCAAGATGTGGCAGCGATGTGGGTGGCAGGGGGTGTGCCGGTGTAGGAGTGGAGACTGTCCACCACAGTTTCCCATTCAAGTGCACGGGCCGTTTTCAGGGATCCTGTCGCCACCTCTCTCCTGTGCTGAAGGCACTGGCCTAACCCCGAGTCTCCCTGAGCGCCAGAGCAAAAGGGAAAGCCTTACCTACCCCAGGAGATGGTAATAGGCATAGAGTGCCATGCTAGGCCACGCAAGCTGCTGCAGGGCTGTGACTGTGTCTGCTTAGTTCGGCTTAGCAAGTTGAAACCCGGGTGTGAACTTGGAGCCCGGGAAAGCAAGGCACACGAGGCACTAGCTCCCCCGCGCGTCTTCTTCCCTGCCGCGACAGAGCGAACGACCAAAGCCTTGCTGAGGACAGCAGTGTACTGCGGTTCGGGCCAAGTTGAAAACCTCTGGGAAAGCATAGCAGTCGCTGGGAAATCAGAGTCGGTTCTGCGGTCTCTTCTGCTGTTTGCCTGAGCCCAGTCTCGTGGTGGGAGAAACCCGCATACAGCGAAAACCCTTTGCCCGGGCATCCCCTCTGGGAAAGCACAGCATTCGTTGGGAAATCAGAATCGGATGTGTGTGATGCTGCAGCTTAATGCCTGAGCTATTCTCTGCAGCATGGTGGAAGATACCCGTATGGAGCGAAATCCTCTTTGCCCCATCTGCCTGAGAGAGAAGCGCGTTTGCGCCTGTGGAAAGAGCCTTAAGGATAGGGACACGTCTATCACTGCGCTCCCCAGGAGCATGTCTGTGAAAGGTGCAGCACGCTGCCCAGGGAGAAGAGCAGGAGCCATTGGCTTTCTGGTCTGGAACGGTTGCGAAACAGGAGAGCCGGCCCTGGCAGGCACAGCGGCCGTTGGAAAAACAAGTGCCACCCGCTCCCTGTGCAGAGAGACGGAAGCCTGTCTCCTACGGAGAGAGGAGGGGATGAGTAGGGCAGGGCGCGTGCTACACTATGAAGAAGTTGTCTGGGCAGAAAACATGCCTGTCCTGAGCCTCTGGGCCCAAGGAGACAGCAACTCCTTGGCCACCTGTCCCTGGGGCAGACATGCGCTAGCCACGAGGAACCTACGCTGAACTGGCAGAAACAGCTCCCTGAAATAACAGAGTCAGATGCCGTCTTCCTTCAGGATGTGGAAGCTTGGAAGTGGCATGGGGTATAGGGTGATGGGTGAGGACTGTCCCCGAAAGTTCCCTATACAGTGCATGGGCGGTGTGCAGGGATCCTGTCACGTCTCCTTTCCTCTGGCGAAAGGACTGGGCTAGTCCGCGAGAACGCCTGAGCGCCAGAGTAAAAGGCCAAGCGATGCCTACACCGGGAGATGGTAGTGTGCATAGGGTGCCATCCTAGGCTCCGCACGCTACTGCAGGGTTGGGGCCGTGTCTGCTTAATTCGGCCTGGTAGGGTGAACCAAGGAGGCGAACATTGAGCCCGGGAAAGCAAGGCCCAAAGGAACCAGCTCTCCCGCAGCTCTGCTTCCCTGACGCGACTGAAGCCTTGCTGAGGAAGCTGCGGGGAAGTGCTGTTCGCTCCAAGCCAAAACCTCTGAGAAAGCACTGCATTCGCTGAGAAATGTTCCGCGGGCTACTGCTGCTTGCCTGAGCCCAGTCTCGCGCCTGGAGAAACCCGCATACAGCGAAAGCCTCTTTGCCTTGTGATCTACACTGGGAAATCACAGCATTCGTTGGGAAATCTGAGTTGTGTTTGTGGATGCTGCTGCTGCTAGCCTGAGCTAGTCTCCGCAACACGGTGGAAGATACCCGCATGGAGCGAAATACTCTTTGCCCTAGCATCCCTTCAGCCTGAGAGAGACGCGTGGTTGCACACGTCTGTCACGGCGTTCCCCAGGAGCAAGTGTGGGGAAGGCGCAGCAGGCCGCGTCCGGAGAAGAGAAGGAGCCCTTGGCCTTGGGTTTGGGAAACGCTCGGGAAGCAGGATAGGCTGCCATGGCACGAACAGCAGGCCGATAGCAAGACAAGTGTCACCCGCTCCCTGTGCGGAGAGATGGAAGCCTGCCTGCTAAGGAGACATGATGGGACGACTAGGGCAGGGGCGCGTGCTATCCTCTGAGGAAGGAGTCTGGGCAGAATGCAGGCCTGTCTTGTGCCTCTGGTCCCAAGGGGACAGCATCTCCTTGGCCACCTGTCCCAAGGGCAGACTTGGGCTTGCCACCAGGTGCCATACCCGCAACTCGCAGAAACAACTCCATGGAGAAACGGCCAGTCAGATGCCATCTTCCACCATGATGTGGCAGCGATGTGGGCGGCAGGGGGTGTGCCGGGGAAGGAGTGGAGACTGTCCCCCACAGATCCCCATCCAAGTGCACGGGCCGTGTGCAGGGATCCTGTCGCCTCCTCTCTCCTGTGCTGATGGCACTGGCCTAGACGCCTACACTGCCTGAGCGCCGGTGTAAAAGGCAAAGCCTTACCTACCCCAGGAGATGGTAATAGGCATAGAGTGCCATGCTAGGCCACGCAAGCTGCTGCAGGGCTGTGACTGTGTCTGCATAGTTCGGCTTAGCATGTTGAAACCCGGGTGTGAAGTTGGAGCCCGGGAAAGCAAGGCCCAAGGGGCACCAGCTCTCCCGCGCTTCTTCTTCCCTACCGCGACAGAGCGAACGACCAAAGCCTTGCTGAGGAAGCAGCAGCGTAGTGCGGTTCGCGCCAAGTTGAAAACCTCTGGGAGAGTATAGCAGTCGCTGGGAAATCAGAGTCGGTTCTGCGGTCTCTTCTGCTGCTTGCCTGAGCCCAGTCTCGCGGTGGGAGAAACCCGCATACAGCGAAACCCCTTTGCCCGGGCATCCCCTCTGGGAAAGCACAGCATTCGTTGGGAAATCAGAATCGGATGTGTGTGATGCTGCAGCTTAATGCCTGAGCTAGTCTCTGCAGCATGGTGGAAGATACCCGCATGGAGCGAAATCCTCTTTGCCCTAGCACCCCTCTGCCTGAGAGAGATGCGCGGTTGCGCCTGTGGAAAGAGCCTTAAGGAAAGGGACACGTCTATCACTGCGCTCCCCAGGAGCATGTCTGTGGAAGGTGCAGCACGCTGCCCAGGGAGAAGTGCAGGAGCCGTTGGCTTTCTGGTCTGGAAATGGTTGCGAAACAGGAGAGCCGGCCCTGGCAGGCTCAGCGGCCGGTGGCACTACAAGTGTTACCCGCTCCCGGTGCAGAGAGACGGAAGCCTGTCTGCTACAGAGAGAGGAGGGGATGAGTAGGGCAGGGCGCATGCTCCACTCTTAGGAAGGAGTCCGGGCAGAAAGCATGCCTGTCCTGAGCCTCTGGGCCCAAGGAGACAGCAGCTCCTTGGCCACCTGTCCCTGGGGCAGACATGCGCTAGCCACCAGGAGCCTACGCTGAACTCGCAGAAACAGCTCCCAGAAATAACAGGGAGTCAGATGCCGTCTTCCTTCAGGATGGGGAATCTTGGAGGTGGTATGAAGTTTAGAGTGATGGGGTGAGGACAGTCCCCGAAAGCTCCCTATTTAGTGCACGGGCGGTGTGCAGGGTTCCTGTCACGTCGCCTTTCCTGTGGGGAAAGCACTGGGCTAGTCCGCATGAACGCCTGAGCGCCAGGGTAAAAGGCCAAGCGATGCCTACACCGGGAGATGGTAGTGTGCATAGGGTGCCATCCTAGGCTCCGCACGCTACTGCAGGGTTGGGGCCGTGTCTGCTAAATTCGGTCTGGCAGGGTGAACCAAGGAGGCGAACATTGAGCCCGGGAAAGCAAGGCCCAAAAGGCACCAGCTCTCCCGCAGCTCTGCTTCCCTGACGCGACTGAAGCCTTGCTGAGGAAGCCGCGGGGAAGTGCTGTTCGCTCCAAGCCAAAACCTCTGAGAAAGCACTGCATTCGCTGAGAAATGTTCTGCGGGCTACTGCTTTTTGCCTGAGCCCAGTCTCGCGCCTGGATAAACCTGCATACAGCGAAAGCCTCTTTGCCTCGTGATCTACACTGGGAAATCACAGCATTCTTTGGGAAATCTGAGTTGTGTTTGTGGATGCTGCTGCTGCTAGCCTGAGCTAGTCTCCGCAGCACGGTGGAAGATTCCCGCATGGAGCGAAATACTCTTTGCCCTAGCATCCCTTCAGCCTGAGAGAGACGCGTGGTTGCACACGTCTGTCACGGCGTTCCCCAGGAGCAAGTGTGGGGAAGGCGCAGCAGGCCGCGTCCGGAGAAGAGAAGGAGCCCTTGGCCTCGGGGTTGGGAAACGCTCGGGAAGCAGGATAGGCTGCCATGGCACGAACAGCAGGCCGGTAGCAAGACAAGTGTCACCCGCTCCCTGTGCGGAGAGATGGAAGCCTGGCTGCTAAGGAGACATGAGGGGACGACTAGGGCAGGGGCGCGTGCTATCCTCTGAGGAAGGAGTCTGGGCAGAAGGCAGGCCTGTCTTGTGCCTCTGGTCCCAATGGGACAGCATCTCCTTGGCCACCTGTCCCAAGGGCAGACTTGGGCTTGCCACCAGGTGCCATACCCGCAACTCGCAGAAACAACCCCATGGAGAAACGGGCAGTCAGATGCCATCTTCCACCAAGATGTGGCAGCGATGTGGGTGGCAGGGGGTGTGCCGGGGAAGGAGTGGAGACTGTCCTCCACAGTTCCTCATCCAAGTGCACGGGCCCTTTGCAGGGATCCTGTCGCCACCTCTCTTTGTGCTGAAGGCACTGGCCTAGACCCCGATTCTCCCTGAGCGCCAGAGCAAAAGGCAAAGCCTTACCTACCCCAGGAGATCGTAATAGGCATAGAGTGCCATGCTAGGCCACGCAAGCTGCTGCAGGGCTGTGACTGTGTCTGCTTAGTTCGGCTTAGCAAGGTGAACCCCGGGTGCGATCTTGGAGCTCGGGAAAGCAAGGCCCAAGAGGCACCAGCTCTCCCGCAGCTCTTCTTCCCTGAAGCGAACGAAGCCTTGCTGAGGAAGCAGCAGTGAAGTGAGGTTCGCCCAAGCCCAAAGCTTCTGTGAAAGCACAACATTCGCTGAAAATCAGAGTCGGTACTGTGGGCTGCTGCTGCTGGTTGCCTGAGCCATTCTCACAGTGGGAGAAAACCGCATACAGCGAAGGCTCTTTGCCAGGGCGTCTCCTCTGGGAAAGCACAGCATTCGTTGGGAAATCAGAGTCGGGTCTGTGGGATGCTGCCTGCTGCTTGCCTCAGCTAGTCTCCACAGCACGGTGGACTAAACCCGCATGGAGCGAAATCCTCTTTGCCTGGGCATCCCCTCTGCCTGAGAGTGAAGCGCGGTGACACCTGTGGAAAGAGCCTTAAGGAAAGGGACACGTCTGTCACTGCAGAGCGACGGAAGCCTGGCTGCTAAGGAGACACGAGGGGTAGATTAGGGCAGGGGAAAGGGCTTCACTCTGAGGAAGGAGTCTGGGCAGAAAGCATGCCGGTCCTGACCTTTGGGCTCAAGGAGACAGCCGCTCCTTGGCCACCTGTCCGTGGTGGAGACATGGGCTTGCTACCAGGCGCCTACCCTGAACTCGAGAAACAACTCCCAGAAAGAACTGGCCATCAGATGCCTTCTTCCTCCAGGATGTGGAAGCTTGGAGGAGGCATGGGGTTTAAGGGGAAGGAGTGGGGACATCCCCCAAAGCTCCCTATTCAGTGCACAGAGCGGTGTGCAGGGATCCTGTCACCTCTCCTTTCCGGTGGGGAAAGCACTGGCCTAGTCCCCGAGTCCGCCACAGCGCTAGAGTAAAAGGCCTAGCGATGCCTAAACCGGGAGATGGTAGTGTGCATAGAGTGCCACCCTAGGCTATGCACGCTACTTCACGGTTGTGGCTGTGTCTGCTTAATTCGGCCTGGCAGGGTGAACCCGGGAAGCTAACATGGAGCCCGGGAAAGCAAGGCCCAAAAGGCACCAGCTCTCCCGCAGCTCTGCTTCCCTGACGTGACTGAAGCCTTGCTGAAGAAGCCTCGGCGAAGTGCTGTTCGCTCCAAGCCAAAGCCTCTGAGAAAGCACAGCATTCGCTGAGAAATGTTCTGCGGGCTACTGCGGCTTGCCTGAGCCCAAACTCGCGGCTGGAGAAACCCGCATACAGCGAAAGCCTCTTTGCCTTGTGTTCTACAATGGGAAATCACAGCATTCGTTTGGAAATCTGAGTTGGGTTTGGGGAAGCTGCTGCTGCTTGCCTGAGCTAGTCTCCGCAGCACGGTGGAAGATACCCGCATGGAGCGAAATACTCTTTGCTATAGCATCCCTTTACCTGAAAGAGACGCGTGGTTGCACACGTCTGTCACGGCGTTTCCCAGGAGCAAGTGTGGGGAAGGCGCAGCAGGCCACCTCCGGAGAAGAGAAGGAGCCCTTGGCCTTGGGGTCGGGAAACGCTCGGGAAGCAGGATAGCCTGCCATGGCACGAACAGCAGGCCCGAAGCAAAAGAAGTGTCACCCGCTCCCTGTGCGGAGAGATGGAAGCCAGGCTGCTAAGGAGACATGAGGGGATGACTAGGGCAGGGGCGCGTGCTATCCTCTGAGGAAGGAGTCTGGGCAGAATGCAGGCCTGTCTTGTGCCTCTGGTCCCAAGGGGACAGCATCTCCTTGGCCACCTGTCCCAAGGGCAGTCTTGGGCTTGCCACCAGGTGCCATACCCGCAACTCGCAGAAACAAACCCATGGAGAAACGGGCAGTCAGATGCCATCTTCCACCAAGATGTGGCAGCGATGTGGGTGGCAGGGGGTGTGCCGGGGTAGGAGTGGAGACTGTCCACCACAGTTTCCCATTCAAGTGCACGGGCCGTTTTCAGGGATCCTGTCGCCACCTCTCTCCTGTGCTGAAGGCACTGGCCTAACCCCGAGTCTCCCTGAGCGCCAGAGCAAAAGGGAAAGCCTTACCTACCCCAGGAGATGGTAATAGGCATAGAGTGCCATGCTAGGCCACGCAAGCTGCTGCAGGGCTGTGACTGTGTCTGCTTAGTTCGGCTTAGCAAGTTGAAACCCGGGTGTGAACTTGGAGCCCGGGAAAGCAAGGCACACGAGGCACTAGCTCCCCCGCGCGTCTTCTTCCCTGCCGCGACAGAGCGAACGACCAAAGCCTTGCTGAGGACAGCAGTGTACTGCGGTTCGGGCCAAGTTGAAAACCTCTGGGAAAGCATAGCAGTCGCTGGGAAATCAGAGTCGGTTCTGCGGTCTCTTCTGCTGTTTGCCTGAGCCCAGTCTCGTGGTGGGAGAAACCCGCATACAGCGAAAACCCTTTGCCCGGGCATCCCCTCTGGGAAAGCACAGCATTCGTTGGGAAATCAGAATCGGATGTGTGTGATGCTGCAGCTTAATGCCTGAGCTATTCTCTGCAGCATGGTGGAAGATACCCGTATGGAGCGAAATCCTCTTTGCCCCATCTGCCTGAGAGAGAAGCGCGTTTGCGCCTGTGGAAAGAGCCTTAAGGATAGGGACACGTCTATCACTGCGCTCCCCAGGAGCATGTCTGTGAAAGGTGCAGCACGCTGCCCAGGGAGAAGAGCAGGAGCCATTGGCTTTCTGGTCTGGAACGGTTGCGAAACAGGAGAGCCGGCCCTGGCAGGCACAGCGGCCGTTGGAAAAACAAGTGCCACCCGCTCCCTGTGCAGAGAGACGGAAGCCTGTCTCCTACGGAGAGAGGAGGGGATGAGTAGGGCAGGGCGCGTGCTACACTATGAAGAAGTTGTCTGGGCAGAAAACATGCCTGTCCTGAGCCTCTGGGCCCAAGGAGACAGCAACTCCTTGGCCACCTGTCCCTGGGGCAGACATGCGCTAGCCACGAGGAACCTACGCTGAACTGGCAGAAACAGCTCCCTGAAATAACAGAGTCAGATGCCGTCTTCCTTCAGGATGTGGAAGCTTGGAAGTGGCATGGGGTATAGGGTGATGGGTGAGGACTGTCCCCGAAAGTTCCCTATACAGTGCATGGGCGGTGTGCAGGGATCCTGTCACGTCTCCTTTCCTCTGGCGAAAGGACTGGGCTAGTCCGCGAGAACGCCTGAGCGCCAGAGTAAAAGGCCAAGCGATGCCTACACCGGGAGATGGTAGTGTGCATAGGGTGCCATCCTAGGCTCCGCACGCTACTGCAGGGTTGGGGCCGTGTCTGCTTAATTCGGCCTGGTAGGGTGAACCAAGGAGGCGAACATTGAGCCCGGGAAAGCAAGGCCCAAAGGAACCAGCTCTCCCGCAGCTCTGCTTCCCTGACGCGACTGAAGCCTTGCTGAGGAAGCTGCGGGGAAGTGCTGTTCGCTCCAAGCCAAAACCTCTGAGAAAGCACTGCATTCGCTGAGAAATGTTCCGCGGGCTACTGCTGCTTGCCTGAGCCCAGTCTCGCGCCTGGAGAAACCCGCATACAGCGAAAGCCTCTTTGCCTTGTGATCTACACTGGGAAATCACAGCATTCGTTGGGAAATCTGAGTTGTGTTTGTGGATGCTGCTGCTGCTAGCCTGAGCTAGTCTCCGCAACACGGTGGAAGATACCCGCATGGAGCGAAATACTCTTTGCCCTAGCATCCCTTCAGCCTGAGAGAGACGCGTGGTTGCACACGTCTGTCACGGCGTTCCCCAGGAGCAAGTGTGGGGAAGGCGCAGCAGGCCGCGTCCGGAGAAGAGAAGGAGCCCTTGGCCTTGGGTTTGGGAAACGCTCGGGAAGCAGGATAGGCTGCCATGGCACGAACAGCAGGCCGATAGCAAGACAAGTGTCACCCGCTCCCTGTGCGGAGAGATGGAAGCCTGCCTGCTAAGGAGACATGATGGGACGACTAGGGCAGGGGCGCGTGCTATCCTCTGAGGAAGGAGTCTGGGCAGAAGGCAGGCCTGTCTTGTGCCTCTGGTCCCAAGGGGACAGCATCTCCTTGGCCACCTGTCCCAAGGGCAGACTTGGGCTTGCCACCAGGTGCCATACCCGCAACTCGCAGAAACAACCCCATGGAGAAACGGGCAGTCAGATGCCATCTTCCACCAAGATGTGGCAGCGATGTGGGTGGCAGGGGGTGTGCCGGGGAAGGAGTGGAGACTGTCCTCCACAGTTCCTCATCCAAGTGCACGGGCCCTTTGCAGGGATCCTGTCGCCACCTCTCTTTGTGCTGAAGGCACTGGCCTAGACCCCGATTCTCCCTGAGCGCCAGAGCAAAAGGCAAAGCCTTACCTACCCCAGGAGATCGTAATAGGCATAGAGTGCCATGCTAGGCCACGCAAGCTGCTGCAGGGCTGTGACTGTGTCTGCTTAGTTCGGCTTAGCAAGGTGAACCCCGGGTGCGATCTTGGAGCTCGGGAAAGCAAGGCCCAAGAGGCACCAGCTCTCCCGCAGCTCTTCTTCCCTGAAGCGAACGAAGCCTTGCTGAGGAAGCAGCAGTGAAGTGAGGTTCGCCCAAGCCCAAAGCTTCTGTGAAAGCACAACATTCGCTGAAAATCAGAGTCGGTACTGTGGGCTGCTGCTGCTGGTTGCCTGAGCCATTCTCACAGTGGGAGAAAACCGCATACAGCGAAGGCTCTTTGCCAGGGCGTCTCCTCTGGGAAAGCACAGCATTCGTTGGGAAATCAGAGTCGGGTCTGTGGGATGCTGCCTGCTGCTTGCCTCAGCTAGTCTCCACAGCACGGTGGACTAAACCCGCATGGAGCGAAATCCTCTTTGCCTGGGCATCCCCTCTGCCTGAGAGTGAAGCGCGGTGACACCTGTGGAAAGAGCCTTAAGGAAAGGGACACGTCTGTCACTGCAGAGCGACGGAAGCCTGGCTGCTAAGGAGACACGAGGGGTAGATTAGGGCAGGGGAAAGGGCTTCACTCTGAGGAAGGAGTCTGGGCAGAAAGCATGCCGGTCCTGACCTTTGGGCTCAAGGAGACAGCCGCTCCTTGGCCACCTGTCCGTGGTGGAGACATGGGCTTGCTACCAGGCGCCTACCCTGAACTCGAGAAACAACTCCCAGAAAGAACTGGCCATCAGATGCCTTCTTCCTCCAGGATGTGGAAGCTTGGAGGAGGCATGGGGTTTAAGGGGAAGGAGTGGGGACATCCCCCAAAGCTCCCTATTCAGTGCACAGAGCGGTGTGCAGGGATCCTGTCACCTCTCCTTTCCGGTGGGGAAAGCACTGGCCTAGTCCCCGAGTCCGCCACAGCGCTAGAGTAAAAGGCCTAGCGATGCCTAAACCGGGAGATGGTAGTGTGCATAGAGTGCCACCCTAGGCTATGCACGCTACTTCACGGTTGTGGCTGTGTCTGCTTAATTCGGCCTGGCAGGGTGAACCCGGGAAGCTAACATGGAGCCCGGGAAAGCAAGGCCCAAAAGGCACCAGCTCTCCCGCAGCTCTGCTTCCCTGACGTGACTGAAGCCTTGCTGAAGAAGCCTCGGCGAAGTGCTGTTCGCTCCAAGCCAAAGCCTCTGAGAAAGCACAGCATTCGCTGAGAAATGTTCTGCGGGCTACTGCGGCTTGCCTGAGCCCAAACTCGCGGCTGGAGAAACCCGCATACAGCGAAAGCCTCTTTGCCTTGTGTTCTACAATGGGAAATCACAGCATTCGTTTGGAAATCTGAGTTGGGTTTGGGGAAGCTGCTGCTGCTTGCCTGAGCTAGTCTCCGCAGCACGGTGGAAGATACCCGCATGGAGCGAAATACTCTTTGCTATAGCATCCCTTTACCTGAAAGAGACGCGTGGTTGCACACGTCTGTCACGGCGTTTCCCAGGAGCAAGTGTGGGGAAGGCGCAGCAGGCCACCTCCGGAGAAGAGAAGGAGCCCTTGGCCTTGGGGTCGGGAAACGCTCGGGAAGCAGGATAGCCTGCCATGGCACGAACAGCAGGCCCGAAGCAAAAGAAGTGTCACCCGCTCCCTGTGCGGAGAGATGGAAGCCAGGCTGCTAAGGAGACATGAGGGGATGACTAGGGCAGGGGCGCGTGCTATCCTCTGAGGAAGGAGTCTGGGCAGAATGCAGGCCTGTCTTGTGCCTCTGGTCCCAAGGGGACAGCATCTCCTTGGCCACCTGTCCCAAGGGCAGTCTTGGGCTTGCCACCAGGTGCCATACCCGCAACTCGCAGAAACAAACCCATGGAGAAACGGGCAGTCAGATGCCATCTTCCACCAAGATGTGGCAGCGATGTGGGTGGCAGGGGGTGTGCCGGGGTAGGAGTGGAGACTGTCCACCACAGTTTCCCATTCAAGTGCACGGGCCGTTTTCAGGGATCCTGTCGCCACCTCTCTCCTGTGCTGAAGGCACTGGCCTAACCCCGAGTCTCCCTGAGCGCCAGAGCAAAAGGGAAAGCCTTACCTACCCCAGGAGATGGTAATAGGCATAGAGTGCCATGCTAGGCCACGCAAGCTGCTGCAGGGCTGTGACTGTGTCTGCTTAGTTCGGCTTAGCAAGTTGAAACCCGGGTGTGAACTTGGAGCCCGGGAAAGCAAGGCACACGAGGCACTAGCTCCCCCGCGCGTCTTCTTCCCTGCCGCGACAGAGCGAACGACCAAAGCCTTGCTGAGGACAGCAGTGTACTGCGGTTCGGGCCAAGTTGAAAACCTCTGGGAAAGCATAGCAGTCGCTGGGAAATCAGAGTCGGTTCTGCGGTCTCTTCTGCTGTTTGCCTGAGCCCAGTCTCGTGGTGGGAGAAACCCGCATACAGCGAAAACCCTTTGCCCGGGCATCCCCTCTGGGAAAGCACAGCATTCGTTGGGAAATCAGAATCGGATGTGTGTGATGCTGCAGCTTAATGCCTGAGCTATTCTCTGCAGCATGGTGGAAGATACCCGTATGGAGCGAAATCCTCTTTGCCCCATCTGCCTGAGAGAGAAGCGCGTTTGCGCCTGTGGAAAGAGCCTTAAGGATAGGGACACGTCTATCACTGCGCTCCCCAGGAGCATGTCTGTGAAAGGTGCAGCACGCTGCCCAGGGAGAAGAGCAGGAGCCATTGGCTTTCTGGTCTGGAACGGTTGCGAAACAGGAGAGCCGGCCCTGGCAGGCACAGCGGCCGTTGGAAAAACAAGTGCCACCCGCTCCCTGTGCAGAGAGACGGAAGCCTGTCTCCTACGGAGAGAGGAGGGGATGAGTAGGGCAGGGCGCGTGCTACACTAT
Organism: Mustela nivalis; assembly: GCF_964662115.1. NCBI lineage: Eukaryota > Metazoa > Chordata > Mammalia > Carnivora > Mustelidae > Mustela > Mustela nivalis. Next base: position 13,944 of record NW_028135162.1, read on the forward strand.
GAAGAAGTTGTCTGGGCAGAAAACATGCCTGTCCTGAGCCTCTGGGCCCAAGGAGACAGCAACTCCTTGGCCACCTGTCCCTGGGGCAGACATGCGCTAGCCACGAGGAACCTACGCTGAACTGGCAGAAACAGCTCCCTGAAATAACAGAGTCAGATGCCGTCTTCCTTCAGGATGTGGAAGCTTGGAAGTGGCATGGGGTATAGGGTGATGGGTGAGGACTGTCCCCGAAAGTTCCCTATACAGTGCATGGGCGGTGTGCAGGGATCCTGTCACGTCTCCTTTCCTCTGGCGAAAGGACTGGGCTAGTCCGCGAGAACGCCTGAGCGCCAGAGTAAAAGGCCAAGCGATGCCTACACCGGGAGATGGTAGTGTGCATAGGGTGCCATCCTAGGCTCCGCACGCTACTGCAGGGTTGGGGCCGTGTCTGCTTAATTCGGCCTGGTAGGGTGAACCAAGGAGGCGAACATTGAGCCCGGGAAAGCAAGGCCCAAAGGAACCAGCTCTCCCGCAGCTCTGCTTCCCTGACGCGACTGAAGCCTTGCTGAGGAAGCTGCGGGGAAGTGCTGTTCGCTCCAAGCCAAAACCTCTGAGAAAGCACTGCATTCGCTGAGAAATGTTCCGCGGGCTACTGCTGCTTGCCTGAGCCCAGTCTCGCGCCTGGAGAAACCCGCATACAGCGAAAGCCTCTTTGCCTTGTGATCTACACTGGGAAATCACAGCATTCGTTGGGAAATCTGAGTTGTGTTTGTGGATGCTGCTGCTGCTAGCCTGAGCTAGTCTCCGCAACACGGTGGAAGATACCCGCATGGAGCGAAATACTCTTTGCCCTAGCATCCCTTCAGCCTGAGAGAGACGCGTGGTTGCACACGTCTGTCACGGCGTTCCCCAGGAGCAAGTGTGGGGAAGGCGCAGCAGGCCGCGTCCGGAGAAGAGAAGGAGCCCTTGGCCTTGGGTTTGGGAAACGCTCGGGAAGCAGGATAGGCTGCCATGGCACGAACAGCAGGCCGATAGCAAGACAAGTGTCACCCGCTCCCTGTGCGGAGAGATGGAAGCCTGCCTGCTAAGGAGACATGATGGGACGACTAGGGCAGGGGCGCGTGCTATCCTCTGAGGAAGGAGTCTGGGCAGAATGCAGGCCTGTCTTGTGCCTCTGGTCCCAAGGGGACAGCATCTCCTTGGCCACCTGTCCCAAGGGCAGACTTGGGCTTGCCACCAGGTGCCATACCCGCAACTCGCAGAAACAACTCCATGGAGAAACGGCCAGTCAGATGCCATCTTCCACCATGATGTGGCAGCGATGTGGGCGGCAGGGGGTGTGCCGGGGAAGGAGTGGAGACTGTCCCCCACAGATCCCCATCCAAGTGCACGGGCCGTGTGCAGGGATCCTGTCGCCTCCTCTCTCCTGTGCTGATGGCACTGGCCTAGACGCCGAGTCTGCCTGAGCGCCGGTGTAAAAGGCAAAGCCTTACCTACCCCAGGAGATGGTAATAGGCATAGAGTGCCATGCTAGGCCACGCAAGCTGCTGCAGGGCTGTGACTGTGTCTGCATAGTTCGGCTTAGCATGTTGAAACCCGGGTGTGAAGTTGGAGCCCGGGAAAGCAAGGCCCAAGGGGCACCAGCTCTCCCGCGCTTCTTCTTCCCTACCGCGACAGAGCGAACGACCAAAGCCTTGCTGAGGAAGCAGCAGCGTAGTGCGGTTCGCGCCAAGTTGAAAACCTCTGGGAGAGTATAGCAGTCGCTGGGAAATCAGAGTCGGTTCTGCGGTCTCTTCTGCTGCTTGCCTGAGCCCAGTCTCGCGGTGGGAGAAACCCGCATACAGCGAAACCCCTTTGCCCGGGCATCCCCTCTGGGAAAGCACAGCATTCGTTGGGAAATCAGAATCGGATGTGTGTGATGCTGCAGCTTAATGCCTGAGCTAGTCTCTGCAGCATGGTGGAAGATACCCGCATGGAGCGAAATCCTCTTTGCCCTAGCACCCCTCTGCCTGAGAGAGATGCGCGGTTGCGCCTGTGGAAAGAGCCTTAAGGAAAGGGACACGTCTATCACTGCGCTCCCCAGGAGCATGTCTGTGGAAGGTGCAGCACGCTGCCCAGGGAGAAGTGCAGGAGCCGTTGGCTTTCTGGTCTGGAAATGGTTGCGAAGCAGAAGAGCCGGCTCTGGGAAAGCACAGCATTCGTTGGGAAATCAGAATCGGATGTGTGTGATGCTGCAGCTTAATGCCTGAGCTATTCTCTGCAGCATGGTGGAAGATACCCGTATGGAGCGAAATCCTCTTTGCCCCATCTGCCTGAGAGAGAAGCGCGTTTGCGCCTGTGGAAAGAGCCTTAAGGATAGGGACACGTCTATCACTGCGCTCCCCAGGAGCATGTCTGTGAAAGGTGCAGCACGCTGCCCAGGGAGAAGAGCAGGAGCCATTGGCTTTCTGGTCTGGAACGGTTGCGAAACAGGAGAGCCGGCCCTGGCAGGCACAGCGGCCGTTGGAAAAACAAGTGCCACCCGCTCCCTGTGCAGAGAGACGGAAGCCTGTCTCCTACGGAGAGAGGAGGGGATGAGTAGGGCAGGGCGCGTGCTACACTATGAAGAAGTTGTCTGGGCAGAAAACATGCCTGTCCTGAGCCTCTGGGCCCAAGGAAACAGCAACTCCTTGGCCACCTGTCCCTGGGGCAGACATGCGCTAGCCACGAGGAACCTACGCTGAACTGGCAGAAACAGCTCCCTGAAATAACAGAGTCAGATGCCGTCTTCCTTCAGGATGTGGAAGCTTGGAAGTGGCATGGGGTATAGGGTGATGGGTGAGGACTGTCCCCGAAAGTTCCCTATACAGTGCATGGACGGTGTGCAGGGATCCTGTCACGTCTCCTTTCCTCTGGCGAAAGGACTGGGCTAGTCCGCGAGAACGCCTGAGCGCCAGAGTAAAAGGCCAAGCGATGCCTACACCGGGAGATGGTAGTGTGCATAGGGTGCCATCCTAGGCTCCGCACGCTACTGCAGGGTTGGGGCCGTGTCTGCTTAATTCGGCCTGGCAGGGTGAACCAAGGAGGCGAACATTGAGCCCGGGAAAGCAAGGCCCAAAGGAACCAGCTCTCCCGCAGCTCTGCTTCCCTGACGCGACTGAAGCCTTGCTGAGGAAGCTGCGGGGAAGTGCTGTTCGCTCCAAGCCAAAACCTCTGAGAAAGCACTGCATTCGCTGAGAAATGTTCCGCGGGCTACTGCTGCTTGCCTGAGCCCAGTCTCGCGCCTGGAGAAACCCGCATACAGCGAAAGCCTCTTTGCCTTGTGATCTACACTGGGAAATCACAGCATTCGTTGGGAAATCTGAGTTGTGTTTGTGGATGCTGCTGCTGCTAGCCTGAGCTAGTCTCCGCAACACGGTGGAAGATACCCGCATGGAGCGAAATACTCTTTGCCCTAGCATCCCTTCAGCCTGAGAGAGACGCGTGGTTGCACACGTCTGTCACGGCGTTCCCCAGGAGCAAGTGTGGGGAAGGCGCAGCAGGCCGCGTCCGGAGAAGAGAAGGAGCCCTTGGCCTTGGGTTTGGGAAACGCTCGGGAAGCAGGATAGGCTGCCATGGCACGAACAGCAGGCCGATAGCAAGACAAGTGTCACCCGCTCCCTGTGCGGAGAGATGGAAGCCTGCCTGCTAAGGAGACATGATGGGACGACTAGGGCAGGGGCGCGTGCTATCCTCTGAGGAAGGAGTCTGGGCAGAATGCAGGCCTGTCTTGTGCCTCTGGTCCCAAGGGGACAGCATCTCCTTGGCCACCTGTCCCAAGGGCAGACTTGGGCTTGCCACCAGGTGCCATACCCGCAACTCGCAGAAACAACTCCATGGAGAAACGGCCAGTCAGATGCCATCTTCCACCATGATGTGGCAGCGATGTGGGCGGCAGGGGGTGTGCCGGGGAAGGAGTGGAGACTGTCCCCCACAGATCCCCATCCAAGTGCACGGGCCGTGTGCAGGGATCCTGTCGCCTCCTCTCTCCTGTGCTGATGGCACTGGCCTAGACGCCTACACTGCCTGAGCGCCGGTGTAAAAGGCAAAGCCTTACCTACCCCAGGAGATGGTAATAGGCATAGAGTGCCATGCTAGGCCACGCAAGCTGCTGCAGGGCTGTGACTGTGTCTGCATAGTTCGGCTTAGCATGTTGAAACCCGGGTGTGAAGTTGGAGCCCGGGAAAGCAAGGCCCAAGGGGCACCAGCTCTCCCGCGCTTCTTCTTCCCTACCGCGACAGAGCGAACGACCAAAGCCTTGCTGAGGAAGCAGCAGCGTAGTGCGGTTCGCGCCAAGTTGAAAACCTCTGGGAGAGTATAGCAGTCGCTGGGAAATCAGAGTCGGTTCTGCGGTCTCTTCTGCTGCTTGCCTGAGCCCAGTCTCGCGGTGGGAGAAACCCGCATACAGCGAAACCCCTTTGCCCGGGCATCCCCTCTGGGAAAGCACAGCATTCGTTGGGAAATCAGAATCGGATGTGTGTGATGCTGCAGCTTAATGCCTGAGCTAGTCTCTGCAGCATGGTGGAAGATACCCGCATGGAGCGAAATCCTCTTTGCCCTAGCACCCCTCTGCCTGAGAGAGATGCGCGGTTGCGCCTGTGGAAAGAGCCTTAAGGAAAGGGACACGTCTATCACTGCGCTCCCCAGGAGCATGTCTGTGGAAGGTGCAGCACGCTGCCCAGGGAGAAGTGCAGGAGCCGTTGGCTTTCTGGTCTGGAAATGGTTGCGAAACAGGAGAGCCGGCCCTGGCAGGCTCAGCGGCCGGTGGCACTACAAGTGTTACCCGCTCCCGGTGCAGAGAGATGGAAGCCTGTCTGCTACAGAGAGAGGAGGGGATGAGTAGGGCAGGGCGCGTGCTCCACTCTTAGGAAGGAGTCCGGGCAGAAAGCATGCCTGTCCTGAGCCTCTGGGCCCAAGGAGACAGCAGCTCCTTGGCCACCTGTCCCTGGGGCAGACATGCGCTAGCCACCAGGAGCCTACGCTGAACTCGCAGAAACAGCTCCCAGAAATAACAGGGAGTCAGATGCCGTCTTCCTTCAGGATGGGGAATCTTGGAGGTGGTATGAAGTTTAGAGTGATGGGGTGAGGACAGTCCCCGAAAGCTCCCTATTTAGTGCACGGGCGGTGTGCAGGGTTCCTGTCACGTCGCCTTTCCTGTGGGGAAAGCACTGGACAGTCTGCATAGTTCGGCTTAGCATGTTGAACTAGTCCGCATGAACGCCTGAGCGCCAGGGTAAAAGGCCAAGCGATGCCTACACCGGGAGATGGTAGTGTGCATAGGGTGCCATCCTAGGCTCCGCACGCTACTGCAGGGTTGGGGCCGTGTCTGCTAAATTCGGCCTGGCAGGGTGAACCAAGGAGGCGAACATTGAGCCCGGGAAAGCAAGGCCCAAAAGGCACCAGCTCTCCCGCAGCTCTGCTTCCCTGACGCGACTGAAGCCTTGCTGAGGAAGCCGCGGGGAAGTGCTGTTCGCTCCAAGCCAAAACCTCTGAGAAAGCACTGCATTCGCTGAGAAATGTTCTGCGGGCTACTGCTTTTTGCCTGAGCCCAGTCTCGCGCCTGGATAAACCTGCATACAGCGAAAGCCTCTTTGCCTCGTGATCTACACTGGGAAATCACAGCATTCTTTGGGAAATCTGAGTTGTGTTTGTGGATGCTGCTGCTGCTAGCCTGAGCTAGTCTCCGCAGCACGGTGGAAGATTCCCGCATGGAGCGAAATACTCTTTGCCCTAGCATCCCTTCAGCCTGAGAGAGACGCGTGGTTGCACACGTCTGTCACGGCGTTCCCCAGGAGCAAGTGTGGGGAAGGCGCAGCAGGCCGCGTCCGGAGAAGAGAAGGAGCCCTTGGCCTCGGGGTTGGGAAACGCTCGGGAAGCAGGATAGGCTGCCATGGCACGAACAGCAGGCCGGTAGCAAGACAAGTGTCACCCGCTCCCTGTGCGGAGAGATGGAAGCCTGGCTGCTAAGGAGACATGAGGGGACGACTAGGGCAGGGGCGCGTGCTATCCTCTGAGGAAGGAGTCTGGGCAGAAGGCAGGCCTGTCTTGTGCCTCTGGTCCCAATGGGACAGCATCTCCTTGGCCACCTGTCCCAAGGGCAGACTTGGGCTTGCCACCAGGTGCCATACCCGCAACTCGCAGAAACAACCCCATGGAGAAACGGGCAGTCAGATGCCATCTTCCACCAAGATGTGGCAGCGATGTGGGTGGCAGGGGGTGTGCCGGGGAAGGAGTGGAGACTGTCCTCCACAGTTCCTCATCCAAGTGCACGGGCCCTTTGCAGGGATCCTGTCGCCACCTCTCTTTGTGCTGAAGGCACTGGCCTAGACCCCGATTCTCCCTGAGCGCCAGAGCAAAAGGCAAAGCCTTACCTACCCCAGGAGATCGTAATAGGCATAGAGTGCCATGCTAGGCCACGCAAGCTGCTGCAGGGCTGTGACTGTGTCTGCTTAGTTCGGCTTAGCAAGGTGAACCCCGGGTGCGATCTTGGAGCTCGGGAAAGCAAGGCCCAAGAGGCACCAGCTCTCCCGCAGCTCTTCTTCCCTGAAGCGAACGAAGCCTTGCTGAGGAAGCAGCAGTGAAGTGAGGTTCGCCCAAGCCCAAAGCTTCTGTGAAAGCACAACATTCGCTGAAAATCAGAGTCGGTACTGTGGGCTGCTGCTGCTGGTTGCCTGAGCCATTCTCACAGTGGGAGAAAACCGCATACAGCGAAGGCTCTTTGCCAGGGCGTCTCCTCTGGGAAAGCACAGCATTCGTTGGGAAATCAGAGTCGGGTCTGTGGGATGCTGCCTGCTGCTTGCCTCAGCTAGTCTCCACAGCACGGTGGACTAAACCCGCATGGAGCGAAATCCTCTTTGCCTGGGCATCCCCTCTGCCTGAGAGTGAAGCGCGGTGGCACCTGTGGAAAGAGCCTTAAGGAAAGGGACACGTCTGTCACTGCAGAGCGACGGAAGCCTGGCTGCTAAGGAGACACGAGGGGTAGATTAAGGCAGGGGAAAGGGCTTCACTCTGAGGAAGGAGTCTGGGCAGAAAGCATGCCGGTCCTGACCTTTGGGCTCAAGGAGACAGCCGCTCCTTGGCCACCTGTCCGTGGTGGAGACATGGGCTTGCTACCAGGCGCCTACCCTGAACTCGAGAAACAACTCCCAGAAAGAACTGGCCATCAGATGCCTTCTTCCTCCAGGATGTGGAAGCTTGGAGGAGGCATGGGGTTTAAGGGGAAGGAGTGGGGACATCCCCCAAAGCTCCCTATTCAGTGCACAGAGCGGTGTGCAGGGATCCTGTCACCTCTCCTTTCCGGTGGGGAAAGCACGGGCCTAGTCCCCGAGTCCGCCACAGCGCTAGAGTAAAAGGCCTAGCGATGCCTAAACCGGGAGATGGTAGTGTGCATAGAGTGCCACCCTAGGCTATGCACGCTACTTCACGGTTGTGGCTGTGTCTGCTTAATTCGGCCTGGCAGGGTGAACCCGGGAAGCTAACATGGAGCCCGGGAAAGCAAGGCCCAAAAGGCACCAGCTCTCCCGCAGCTCTGCTTCCCTGACGTGACTGAAGCCTTGCTGAAGAAGCCTCGGCGAAGTGCTGTTCGCTCCAAGCCAAAGCCTCTGAGAAAGCACAGCATTCGCTGAGAAATGTTCTGCGGGCTACTGCGGCTTGCCTGAGCCCAAACTCGCGGCTGGAGAAACCCGCATACAGCGAAAGCCTCTTTGCCTTGTGTTCTACAATGGGAAATCACAGCATTCGTTTGGAAATCTGAGTTGGGTTTGGGGAATCTGCTGCTGCTTGCCTGAGCTAGTCTCCGCAGCACGGTGGAAGATACCCGCATGGAGCGAAATACTCTTTGCTCTAGCATCCCTTTACCTGAAAGAGACGCGTGGTTGCACACGTCTGTCACGGCGTTTCCCAGGAGCAAGTGTGGGGAAGGCGCAGCAGGCCACCTCCGGAGAAGAGAAGGAGCCCTTGGCCTTGGGGTCGGGAAACGCTCGGGAAGCAGGATAGCCTGCCATGGCACGAACAGCAGGCCCGAAGCAAAAGAAGTGTCACCCGCTCCCTGTGCGGAGAGATGGAAGCCAGGCTGCTAAGGAGACATGAGGGGATGACTAGGGCAGGGGCGCGTGCTATCCTCTGAGGAAGGAGTCTGGGCAGAATGCAGGCCTGTCTTGTGCCTCTGGTCCCAAGGGGACAGCATCTCCTTGGCCACCTGTCCCAAGGGCAGTCTTGGGCTTGCCACCAGGTGCCATACCCGCAACTCGCAGAAACAAACCCATGGAGAAACGGGCAGTCAGATGCCATCTTCCACCAAGATGTGGCAGCGATGTGGGTGGCAGGGGGTGTGCCGGGGTAGGAGTGGAGACTGTCCACCACAGTTTCCCATTCAAGTGCACGGGCCGTTTTCAGGGATCCTGTCGCCACCTCTCTCCTGTGCTGAAGGCACTGGCCTAACCCCGAGTCTCCCTGAGCGCCAGAGCAAAAGGGAAAGCCTTACCTACCCCAGGAGATGGTAATAGGCATAGAGTGCCATGCTAGGCCACGCAAGCTGCTGCAGGGCTGTGACTGTGTCTGCTTAGTTCGGCTTAGCAAGTTGAAACCCGGGTGTGAACTTGGAGCCCGGGAAAGCAAGGCACACGAGGCACTAGCTCCCCCGCGCGTCTTCTTCCCTGCCGCGACAGAGCGAACGACCAAAGCCTTGCTGAGGACAGCAGTGTACTGCGGTTCGGGCCAAGTTGAAAACCTCTGGGAAAGCATAGCAGTCGCTGGGAAATCAGAGTCGGTTCTGCGGTCTCTTCTGCTGTTTGCCTGAGCCCAGTCTCGTGGTGGGAGAAACCCGCATACAGCGAAAACCCTTTGCCCGGGCATCCCCTCTGGGAAAGCACAGCATTCGTTGGGAAATCAGAATCGGATGTGTGTGATGCTGCAGCTTAATGCCTGAGCTATTCTCTGCAGCATGGTGGAAGATACCCGTATGGAGCGAAATCCTCTTTGCCCCATCTGCCTGAGAGAGAAGCGCGTTTGCGCCTGTGGAAAGAGCCTTAAGGATAGGGACACGTCTATCACTGCGCTCCCCAGGAGCATGTCTGTGAAAGGTGCAGCACGCTGCCCAGGGAGAAGAGCAGGAGCCATTGGCTTTCTGGTCTGGAACGGTTGCGAAACAGGAGAGCCGGCCCTGGCAGGCACAGCGGCCGTTGGAAAAACAAGTGCCACCCGCTCCCTGTGCAGAGAGACGGAAGCCTGTCTCCTACGGAGAGAGGAGGGGATGAGTAGGGCAGGGCGCGTGCTACACTATGAAGAAGTTGTCTGGGCAGAAAACATGCCTGTCCTGAGCCTCTGGGCCCAAGGAAACAGCAACTCCTTGGCCACCTGTCCCTGGGGCAGACATGCGCTAGCCACGAGGAACCTACGCTGAACTGGCAGAAACAGCTCCCTGAAATAACAGAGTCAGATGCCGTCTTCCTTCAGGATGTGGAAGCTTGGAAGTGGCATGGGGTATAGGGTGATGGGTGAGGACTGTCCCCGAAAGTTCCCTATACAGTGCATGGACGGTGTGCAGGGATCCTGTCACGTCTCCTTTCCTCTGGCGAAAGGACTGGGCTAGTCCGCGAGAACGCCTGAGCGCCAGAGTAAAAGGCCAAGCGATGCCTACACCGGGAGATGGTAGTGTGCATAGGGTGCCATCCTAGGCTCCGCACGCTACTGCAGGGTTGGGGCCGTGTCTGCTTAATTCGGCCTGGCAGGGTGAACCAAGGAGGCGAACATTGAGCCCGGGAAAGCAAGGCCCAAAGGAACCAGCTCTCCCGCAGCTCTGCTTCCCTGACGCGACTGAAGCCTTGCTGAGGAAGCTGCGGGGAAGTGCTGTTCGCTCCAAGCCAAAACCTCTGAGAAAGCACTGCATTCGCTGAGAAATGTTCCGCGGGCTACTGCTGCTTGCCTGAGCCCAGTCTCGCGCCTGGAGAAACCCGCATACAGCGAAAGCCTCTTTGCCTTGTGATCTACACTGGGAAATCACAGCATTCGTTGGGAAATCTGAGTTGTGTTTGTGGATGCTGCTGCTGCTAGCCTGAGCTAGTCTCCGCAACACGGTGGAAGATACCCGCATGGAGCGAAATACTCTTTGCCCTAGCATCCCTTCAGCCTGAGAGAGACGCGTGGTTGCACACGTCTGTCACGGCGTTCCCCAGGAGCAAGTGTGGGGAAGGCGCAGCAGGCCGCGTCCGGAGAAGAGAAGGAGCCCTTGGCCTTGGGTTTGGGAAACGCTCGGGAAGCAGGATAGGCTGCCATGGCACGAACAGCAGGCCGATAGCAAGACAAGTGTCACCCGCTCCCTGTGCGGAGAGATGGAAGCCTGCCTGCTAAGGAGACATGATGGGACGACTAGGGCAGGGGCGCGTGCTATCCTCTGAGGAAGGAGTCTGGGCAGAATGCAGGCCTGTCTTGTGCCTCTGGTCCCAAGGGGACAGCATCTCCTTGGCCACCTGTCCCAAGGGCAGACTTGGGCTTGCCACCAGGTGCCATACCCGCAACTCGCAGAAACAACTCCATGGAGAAACGGCCAGTCAGATGCCATCTTCCACCATGATGTGGCAGCGATGTGGGCGGCAGGGGGTGTGCCGGGGAAGGAGTGGAGACTGTCCCCCACAGATCCCCATCCAAGTGCACGGGCCGTGTGCAGGGATCCTGTCGCCTCCTCTCTCCTGTGCTGATGGCACTGGCCTAGACGCCTACACTGCCTGAGCGCCGGTGTAAAAGGCAAAGCCTTACCTACCCCAGGAGATGGTAATAGGCATAGAGTGCCATGCTAGGCCACGCAAGCTGCTGCAGGGCTGTGACTGTGTCTGCATAGTTCGGCTTAGCATGTTGAAACCCGGGTGTGAAGTTGGAGCCCGGGAAAGCAAGGCCCAAGGGGCACCAGCTCTCCCGCGCTTCTTCTTCCCTACCGCGACAGAGCGAACGACCAAAGCCTTGCTGAGGAAGCAGCAGCGTAGTGCGGTTCGCGCCAAGTTGAAAACCTCTGGGAGAGTATAGCAGTCGCTGGGAAATCAGAGTCGGTTCTGCGGTCTCTTCTGCTGCTTGCCTGAGCCCAGTCTCGCGGTGGGAGAAACCCGCATACAGCGAAACCCCTTTGCCCGGGCATCCCCTCTGGGAAAGCACAGCATTCGTTGGGAAATCAGAATCGGATGTGTGTGATGCTGCAGCTTAATGCCTGAGCTAGTCTCTGCAGCATGGTGGAAGATACCCGCATGGAGCGAAATCCTCTTTGCCCTAGCACCCCTCTGCCTGAGAGAGATGCGCGGTTGCGCCTGTGGAAAGAGCCTTAAGGAAAGGGACACGTCTATCACTGCGCTCCCCAGGAGCATGTCTGTGGAAGGTGCAGCACGCTGCCCAGGGAGAAGTGCAGGAGCCGTTGGCTTTCTGGTCTGGAAATGGTTGCGAAACAGGAGAGCCGGCCCTGGCAGGCTCAGCGGCCGGTGGCACTACAAGTGTTACCCGCTCCCGGTGCAGAGAGATGGAAGCCTGTCTGCTACAGAGAGAGGAGGGGATGAGTAGGGCAGGGCGCGTGCTCCACTCTTAGGAAGGAGTCCGGGCAGAAAGCATGCCTGTCCTGAGCCTCTGGGCCCAAGGAGACAGCAGCTCCTTGGCCACCTGTCCCTGGGGCAGACATGCGCTAGCCACCAGGAGCCTACGCTGAACTCGCAGAAACAGCTCCCAGAAATAACAGGGAGTCAGATGCCGTCTTCCTTCAGGATGGGGAATCTTGGAGGTGGTATGAAGTTTAGAGTGATGGGGTGAGGACAGTCCCCGAAAGCTCCCTATTTAGTGCACGGGCGGTGTGCAGGGTTCCTGTCACGTCGCCTTTCCTGTGGGGAAAGCACTGGACAGTCTGCATAGTTCGGCTTAGCATGTTGAACTAGTCCGCATGAACGCCTGAGCGCCAGGGTAAAAGGCCAAGCGATGCCTACACCGGGAGATGGTAGTGTGCATAGGGTGCCATCCTAGGCTCCGCACGCTACTGCAGGGTTGGGGCCGTGTCTGCTAAATTCGGCCTGGCAGGGTGAACCAAGGAGGCGAACATTGAGCCCGGGAAAGCAAGGCCCAAAAGGCACCAGCTCTCCCGCAGCTCTGCTTCCCTGACGCGACTGAAGCCTTGCTGAGGAAGCCGCGGGGAAGTGCTGTTCGCTCCAAGCCAAAACCTCTGAGAAAGCACTGCATTCGCTGAGAAATGTTCTGCGGGCTACTGCTTTTTGCCTGAGCCCAGTCTCGCGCCTGGATAAACCTGCATACAGCGAAAGCCTCTTTGCCTCGTGATCTACACTGGGAAATCACAGCATTCTTTGGGAAATCTGAGTTGTGTTTGTGGATGCTGCTGCTGCTAGCCTGAGCTAGTCTCCGCAGCACGGTGGAAGATTCCCGCATGGAGCGAAATACTCTTTGCCCTAGCATCCCTTCAGCCTGAGAGAGACGCGTGGTTGCACACGTCTGTCACGGCGTTCCCCAGGAGCAAGTGTGGGGAAGGCGCAGCAGGCCGCGTCCGGAGAAGAGAAGGAGCCCTTGGCCTCGGGGTTGGGAAACGCTCGGGAAGCAGGATAGGCTGCCATGGCACGAACAGCAGGCCGGTAGCAAGACAAGTGTCACCCGCTCCCTGTGCGGAGAGATGGAAGCCTGGCTGCTAAGGAGACATGAGGGGACGACTAGGGCAGGGGCGCGTGCTATCCTCTGAGGAAGGAGTCTGGGCAGAAGGCAGGCCTGTCTTGTGCCTCTGGTCCCAATGGGACAGCATCTCCTTGGCCACCTGTCCCAAGGGCAGACTTGGGCTTGCCACCAGGTGCCATACCCGCAACTCGCAGAAACAACCCCATGGAGAAACGGGCAGTCAGATGCCATCTTCCACCAAGATGTGGCAGCGATGTGGGTGGCAGGGGGTGTGCCGGGGAAGGAGTGGAGACTGTCCTCCACAGTTCCTCATCCAAGTGCACGGGCCCTTTGCAGGGATCCTGTCGCCACCTCTCTTTGTGCTGAAGGCACTGGCCTAGACCCCGATTCTCCCTGAGCGCCAGAGCAAAAGGCAAAGCCTTACCTACCCCAGGAGATCGTAATAGGCATAGAGTGCCATGCTAGGCCACGCAAGCTGCTGCAGGGCTGTGACTGTGTCTGCTTAGTTCGGCTTAGCAAGGTGAACCCCGGGTGCGATCTTGGAGCTCGGGAAAGCAAGGCCCAAGAGGCACCAGCTCTCCCGCAGCTCTTCTTCCCTGAAGCGAACGAAGCCTTGCTGAGGAAGCAGCAGTGAAGTGAGGTTCGCCCAAGCCCAAAGCTTCTGTGAAAGCACAACATTCGCTGAAAATCAGAGTCGGTACTGTGGGCTGCTGCTGCTGGTTGCCTGAGCCATTCTCACAGTGGGAGAAAACCGCATACAGCGAAGGCTCTTTGCCAGGGCGTCTCCTCTGGGAAAGCACAGCATTCGTTGGGAAATCAGAGTCGGGTCTGTGGGATGCTGCCTGCTGCTTGCCTCAGCTAGTCTCCACAGCACGGTGGACTAAACCCGCATGGAGCGAAATCCTCTTTGCCTGGGCATCCCCTCTGCCTGAGAGTGAAGCGCGGTGACACCTGTGGAAAGAGCCTTAAGGAAAGGGACACGTCTGTCACTGCAGAGCGACGGAAGCCTGGCTGCTAAGGAGACACGAGGGGTAGATTAGGGCAGGGGAAAGGGCTTCACTCTGAGGAAGGAGTCTGGGCAGAAAGCATGCCGGTCCTGACCTTTGGGCTCAAGGAGACAGCCGCTCCTTGGCCACCTGTCCGTGGTGGAGACATGGGCTTGCTACCAGGCGCCTACCCTGAACTCGAGAAACAACTCCCAGAAAGAACTGGCCATCAGATGCCTTCTTCCTCCAGGATGTGGAAGCTTGGAGGAGGCATGGGGTTTAAGGGGAAGGAGTGGGGACATCCCCCAAAGCTCCCTATTCAGTGCACAGAGCGGTGTGCAGGGATCCTGTCACCTCTCCTTTCCGGTGGGGAAAGCACTGGCCTAGTCCCCGAGTCCGCCACAGCGCTAGAGTAAAAGGCCTAGCGATGCCTAAACCGGGAGATGGTAGTGTGCATAGAGTGCCACCCTAGGCTATGCACGCTACTTCACGGTTGTGGCTGTGTCTGCTTAATTCGGCCTGGCAGGGTGAACCCGGGAAGCTAACATGGAGCCCGGGAAAGCAAGGCCCAAAAGGCACCAGCTCTCCCGCAGCTCTGCTTCCCTGACGTGACTGAAGCCTTGCTGAAGAAGCCTCGGCGAAGTGCTGTTCGCTCCAAGCCAAAGCCTCTGAGAAAGCACAGCATTCGCTGAGAAATGTTCTGCGGGCTACTGCGGCTTGCCTGAGCCCAAACTCGCGGCTGGAGAAACCCGCATACAGCGAAAGCCTCTTTGCCTTGTGTTCTACAATGGGAAATCACAGCATTCGTTTGGAAATCTGAGTTGGGTTTGGGGAAGCTGCTGCTGCTTGCCTGAGCTAGTCTCCGCAGCACGGTGGAAGATACCCGCATGGAGCGAAATACTCTTTGCTCTAGCATCCCTTTACCTGAAAGAGACGCGTGGTTGCACACGTCTGTCACGGCGTTTCCCAGGAGCAAGTGTGGGGAAGGCGCAGCAGGCCACCTCCGGAGAAGAGAAGGAGCCCTTGGCCTTGGGGTCGGGAAACGCTCGGGAAGCAGGATAGCCTGCCATGGCACGAACAGCAGGCCCGAAGCAAAAGAAGTGTCACCCGCTCCCTGTGCGGAGAGATGGAAGCCAGGCTGCTAAGGAGACATGAGGGGATGACTAGGGCAGGGGCGCGTGCTATCCTCTGAGGAAGGAGTCTGGGCAGAATGCAGGCCTGTCTTGTGCCTCTGGTCCCAAGGGGACAGCATCTCCTTGGCCACCTGTCCCAAGGGCAGTCTTGGGCTTGCCACCAGGTGCCATACCCGCAACTCGCAGAAACAAACCCATGGAGAAACGGGCAGTCAGATGCCATCTTCCACCAAGATGTGGCAGCGATGTGGGTGGCAGGGGGTGTGCCGGGGTAGGAGTGGAGACTGTCCACCACAGTTTCCCATTCAAGTGCACGGGCCGTTTTCAGGGATCCTGTCGCCACCTCTCTCCTGTGCTGAAGGCACTGGCCTAACCCCGAGTCTCCCTGAGCGCCAGAGCAAAAGGCAAAGCCTTACCTACCCCAGGAGATGGTAATAGGCATAGAGTGCCATGCTAGGCCACGCAAGCTGCTGCAGGGCTGTGACTGTGTCTGCTTAGTTCGGCTTAGCAAGTTGAAACCCGGGTGTGAACTTGGAGCCCGGGAAAGCAAGGCACACGAGGCACTAGCTCCCCCGCGCGTCTTCTTCCCTGCCGCGACAGAGCGAACGACCAAAGCCTTGCTGAGGACAGCAGTGTACTGCGGTTCGGGCCAAGTTGAAAACCTCTGGGAAAGCATAGCAGTCGCTGGGAAATCAGAGTCGGTTCTGCGGTCTCTTCTGCTGTTTGCCTGAGCCCAGTCTCGTGGTGGGAGAAACCCGCATACAGCGAAAACCCTTTGCCCGGGCATCCCCTCTGGGAAAGCACAGCATTCGTTGGGAAATCAGAATCGGATGTGTGTGATGCTGCAGCTTAATGCCTGAGCTATTCTCTGCAGCATGGTGGAAGATACCCGTATGGAGCGAAATCCTCTTTGCCCCATCTGCCTGAGAGAGAAGCGCGTTTGCGCCTGTGGAAAGAGCCTTAAGGATAGGGACACGTCTATCACTGCGCTCCCCAGGAGCATGTCTGTGAAAGGTGCAGCACGCTGCCCAGGGAGAAGAGCAGGAGCCATTGGCTTTCTGGTCTGGAACGGTTGCGAAACAGGAGAGCCGGCCCTGGCAGGCACAGCGGCCGTTGGAAAAACAAGTGCCACCCGCTCCCTGTGCAGAGAGACGGAAGCCTGTCTCCTACGGAGAGAGGAGGGGATGAGTAGGGCAGGGCGCGTGCTACACTATGAAGAAGTTGTCTGGGCAGAAAACATGCCTGTCCTGAGCCTCTGGGCCCAAGGAGACAGCAACTCCTTGGCCACCTGTCCCTGGGGCAGACATGCGCTAGCCACGAGGAACCTACGCTGAACTGGCAGAAACAGCTCCCTGAAATAACAGAGTCAGATGCCGTCTT
The DNA here is from genome assembly GCF_964662115.1 of Mustela nivalis. Lineage (NCBI taxonomy): Eukaryota > Metazoa > Chordata > Mammalia > Carnivora > Mustelidae > Mustela > Mustela nivalis. The sequence goes on from NW_028135162.1 coordinate 30,082, forward strand.
CCTTCAGGATGTGGAAGCTTGGAAGTGGCATGGGGTATAGGGTGATGGGTGAGGACTGTCCCCGAAAGTTCCCTATACAGTGCATGGGCGGTGTGCAGGGATCCTGTCACGTCTCCTTTCCTCTGGCGAAAGGACTGGGCTAGTCCGCGAGAACGCCTGAGCGCCAGAGTAAAAGGCCAAGCGATGCCTACACCGGGAGATGGTAGTGTGCATAGGGTGCCATCCTAGGCTCCGCACGCTACTGCAGGGTTGGGGCCGTGTCTGCTTAATTCGGCCTGGTAGGGTGAACCAAGGAGGCGAACATTGAGCCCGGGAAAGCAAGGCCCAAAGGAACCAGCTCTCCCGCAGCTCTGCTTCCCTGACGCGACTGAAGCCTTGCTGAGGAAGCTGCGGGGAAGTGCTGTTCGCTCCAAGCCAAAACCTCTGAGAAAGCACTGCATTCGCTGAGAAATGTTCCGCGGGCTACTGCTGCTTGCCTGAGCCCAGTCTCGCGCCTGGAGAAACCCGCATACAGCGAAAGCCTCTTTGCCTTGTGATCTACACTGGGAAATCACAGCATTCGTTGGGAAATCTGAGTTGTGTTTGTGGATGCTGCTGCTGCTAGCCTGAGCTAGTCTCCGCAACACGGTGGAAGATACCCGCATGGAGCGAAATACTCTTTGCCCTAGCATCCCTTCAGCCTGAGAGAGACGCGTGGTTGCACACGTCTGTCACGGCGTTCCCCAGGAGCAAGTGTGGGGAAGGCGCAGCAGGCCGCGTCCGGAGAAGAGAAGGAGCCCTTGGCCTTGGGTTTGGGAAACGCTCGGGAAGCAGGATAGGCTGCCATGGCACGAACAGCAGGCCGATAGCAAGACAAGTGTCACCCGCTCCCTGTGCGGAGAGATGGAAGCCTGCCTGCTAAGGAGACATGATGGGACGACTAGGGCAGGGGCGCGTGCTATCCTCTGAGGAAGGAGTCTGGGCAGAATGCAGGCCTGTCTTGTGCCTCTGGTCCCAAGGGGACAGCATCTCCTTGGCCACCTGTCCCAAGGGCAGACTTGGGCTTGCCACCAGGTGCCATACCCGCAACTCGCAGAAACAACTCCATGGAGAAACGGCCAGTCAGATGCCATCTTCCACCATGATGTGGCAGCGATGTGGGCGGCAGGGGGTGTGCCGGGGAAGGAGTGGAGACTGTCCCCCACAGATCCCCATCCAAGTGCACGGGCCGTGTGCAGGGATCCTGTCGCCTCCTCTCTCCTGTGCTGATGGCACTGGCCTAGACGCCTACACTGCCTGAGCGCCGGTGTAAAAGGCAAAGCCTTACCTACCCCAGGAGATGGTAATAGGCATAGAGTGCCATGCTAGGCCACGCAAGCTGCTGCAGGGCTGTGACTGTGTCTGCATAGTTCGGCTTAGCATGTTGAAACCCGGGTGTGAAGTTGGAGCCCGGGAAAGCAAGGCCCAAGGGGCACCAGCTCTCCCGCGCTTCTTCTTCCCTACCGCGACAGAGCGAACGACCAAAGCCTTGCTGAGGAAGCAGCAGCGTAGTGCGGTTCGCGCCAAGTTGAAAACCTCTGGGAGAGTATAGCAGTCGCTGGGAAATCAGAGTCGGTTCTGCGGTCTCTTCTGCTGCTTGCCTGAGCCCAGTCTCGCGGTGGGAGAAACCCGCATACAGCGAAACCCCTTTGCCCGGGCATCCCCTCTGGGAAAGCACAGCATTCGTTGGGAAATCAGAATCGGATGTGTGTGATGCTGCAGCTTAATGCCTGAGCTAGTCTCTGCAGCATGGTGGAAGATACCCGCATGGAGCGAAATCCTCTTTGCCCTAGCACCCCTCTGCCTGAGAGAGATGCGCGGTTGCGCCTGTGGAAAGAGCCTTAAGGAAAGGGACACGTCTATCACTGCGCTCCCCAGGAGCATGTCTGTGGAAGGTGCAGCACGCTGCCCAGGGAGAAGTGCAGGAGCCGTTGGCTTTCTGGTCTGGAAATGGTTGCGAAACAGGAGAGCCGGCCCTGGCAGGCTCAGCGGCCGGTGGCACTACAAGTGTTACCCGCTCCCGGTGCAGAGAGACGGAAGCCTGTCTGCTACAGAGAGAGGAGGGGATGAGTAGGGCAGGGCGCATGCTCCACTCTTAGGAAGGAGTCCGGGCAGAAAGCATGCCTGTCCTGAGCCTCTGGGCCCAAGGAGACAGCAGCTCCTTGGCCACCTGTCCCTGGGGCAGACATGCGCTAGCCACCAGGAGCCTACGCTGAACTCGCAGAAACAGCTCCCAGAAATAACAGGGAGTCAGATGCCGTCTTCCTTCAGGATGGGGAATCTTGGAGGTGGTATGAAGTTTAGAGTGATGGGGTGAGGACAGTCCCCGAAAGCTCCCTATTTAGTGCACGGGCGGTGTGCAGGGTTCCTGTCACGTCGCCTTTCCTGTGGGGAAAGCACTGGGCTAGTCCGCATGAACGCCTGAGCGCCAGGGTAAAAGGCCAAGCGATGCCTACACCGGGAGATGGTAGTGTGCATAGGGTGCCATCCTAGGCTCCGCACGCTACTGCAGGGTTGGGGCCGTGTCTGCTAAATTCGGTCTGGCAGGGTGAACCAAGGAGGCGAACATTGAGCCCGGGAAAGCAAGGCCCAAAAGGCACCAGCTCTCCCGCAGCTCTGCTTCCCTGACGCGACTGAAGCCTTGCTGAGGAAGCCGCGGGGAAGTGCTGTTCGCTCCAAGCCAAAACCTCTGAGAAAGCACTGCATTCGCTGAGAAATGTTCTGCGGGCTACTGCTTTTTGCCTGAGCCCAGTCTCGCGCCTGGATAAACCTGCATACAGCGAAAGCCTCTTTGCCTCGTGATCTACACTGGGAAATCACAGCATTCTTTGGGAAATCTGAGTTGTGTTTGTGGATGCTGCTGCTGCTAGCCTGAGCTAGTCTCCGCAGCACGGTGGAAGATTCCCGCATGGAGCGAAATACTCTTTGCCCTAGCATCCCTTCAGCCTGAGAGAGACGCGTGGTTGCACACGTCTGTCACGGCGTTCCCCAGGAGCAAGTGTGGGGAAGGCGCAGCAGGCCGCGTCCGGAGAAGAGAAGGAGCCCTTGGCCTCGGGGTTGGGAAACGCTCGGGAAGCAGGATAGGCTGCCATGGCACGAACAGCAGGCCGGTAGCAAGACAAGTGTCACCCGCTCCCTGTGCGGAGAGATGGAAGCCTGGCTGCTAAGGAGACATGAGGGGACGACTAGGGCAGGGGCGCGTGCTATCCTCTGAGGAAGGAGTCTGGGCAGAAGGCAGGCCTGTCTTGTGCCTCTGGTCCCAATGGGACAGCATCTCCTTGGCCACCTGTCCCAAGGGCAGACTTGGGCTTGCCACCAGGTGCCATACCCGCAACTCGCAGAAACAACCCCATGGAGAAACGGGCAGTCAGATGCCATCTTCCACCAAGATGTGGCAGCGATGTGGGTGGCAGGGGGTGTGCCGGGGAAGGAGTGGAGACTGTCCTCCACAGTTCCTCATCCAAGTGCACGGGCCCTTTGCAGGGATCCTGTCGCCACCTCTCTTTGTGCTGAAGGCACTGGCCTAGACCCCGATTCTCCCTGAGCGCCAGAGCAAAAGGCAAAGCCTTACCTACCCCAGGAGATCGTAATAGGCATAGAGTGCCATGCTAGGCCACGCAAGCTGCTGCAGGGCTGTGACTGTGTCTGCTTAGTTCGGCTTAGCAAGGTGAACCCCGGGTGCGATCTTGGAGCTCGGGAAAGCAAGGCCCAAGAGGCACCAGCTCTCCCGCAGCTCTTCTTCCCTGAAGCGAACGAAGCCTTGCTGAGGAAGCAGCAGTGAAGTGAGGTTCGCCCAAGCCCAAAGCTTCTGTGAAAGCACAACATTCGCTGAAAATCAGAGTCGGTACTGTGGGCTGCTGCTGCTGGTTGCCTGAGCCATTCTCACAGTGGGAGAAAACCGCATACAGCGAAGGCTCTTTGCCAGGGCGTCTCCTCTGGGAAAGCACAGCATTCGTTGGGAAATCAGAGTCGGGTCTGTGGGATGCTGCCTGCTGCTTGCCTCAGCTAGTCTCCACAGCACGGTGGACTAAACCCGCATGGAGCGAAATCCTCTTTGCCTGGGCATCCCCTCTGCCTGAGAGTGAAGCGCGGTGGCACCTGTGGAAAGAGCCTTAAGGAAAGGGACACGTCTGTCACTGCAGAGCGACGGAAGCCTGGCTGCTAAGGAGACACGAGGGGTAGATTAGGGCAGGGGAAAGGGCTTCACTCTGAGGAAGGAGTCTGGGCAGAAAGCATGCCGGTCCTGACCTTTGGGCTCAAGGAGACAGCCGCTCCTTGGCCACCTGTCCGTGGTGGAGACATGGGCTTGCTACCAGGCGCCTACCCTGAACTCGAGAAACAACTCCCAGAAAGAACTGGCCATCAGATGCCTTCTTCCTCCAGGATGTGGAAGCTTGGAGGAGGCATGGGGTTTAAGGGGAAGGAGTGGGGACATCCCCCAAAGCTCCCTATTCAGTGCACAGAGCGGTGTGCAGGGATCCTGTCACCTCTCCTTTCCGGTGGGGAAAGCACTGGCCTAGTCCCCGAGTCCGCCACAGCGCTAGAGTAAAAGGCCTAGCGATGCCTAAACCGGGAGATGGTAGTGTGCATAGAGTGCCACCCTAGGCTATGCACGCTACTTCACGGTTGTGGCTGTGTCTGCTTAATTCGGCCTGGCAGGGTGAACCCGGGAAGCTAACATGGAGCCCGGGAAAGCAAGGCCCAAAAGGCACCAGCTCTCCCGCAGCTCTGCTTCCCTGACGTGACTGAAGCCTTGCTGAAGAAGCCTCGGCGAAGTGCTGTTCGCTCCAAGCCAAAGCCTCTGAGAAAGCACAGCATTCGCTGAGAAATGTTCTGCGGGCTACTGCGGCTTGCCTGAGCCCAAACTCGCGGCTGGAGAAACCCGCATACAGCGTAAGCCTCTTTGCCTTGTGTTCTACAATGGGAAATCACAGCATTCGTTTGGAAATCTGAGTTGGGTTTGGGGAAGCTGCTGCTGCTTGCCTGAGCTAGTCTCCGCAGCACGGTGGAAGATACCCGCATGGAGCGAAATACTCTTTGCTCTAGCATCCCTTTACCTGAAAGAGACGCGTGGTTGCACACGTCTGTCACGGCGTTTCCCAGGAGCAAGTGTGGGGAAGGCGCAGCAGGCCACCTCCGGAGAAGAGAAGGAGCCCTTGGCCTTGGGGTCGGGAAACGCTCGGGAAGCAGGATAGCCTGCCATGGCACGAACAGCAGGCCCGAAGCAAAAGAAGTGTCACCCGCTCCCTGTGCGGAGAGATGGAAGCCAGGCTGCTAAGGAGACATGAGGGGATGACTAGGGCAGGGGCGCGTGCTATCCTCTGAGGAAGGAGTCTGGGCAGAATGCAGGCCTGTCTTGTGCCTCTGGTCCCAAGGGGACAGCATCTCCTTGGCCACCTGTCCCAAGGGCAGTCTTGGGCTTGCCACCAGGTGCCATACCCGCAACTCGCAGAAACAAACCCATGGAGAAACGGGCAGTCAGATGCCATCTTCCACCAAGATGTGGCAGCGATGTGGGTGGCAGGGGGTGTGCCGGGGTAGGAGTGGAGACTGTCCACCACAGTTTCCCATTCAAGTGCACGGGCCGTTTTCAGGGATCCTGTCGCCACCTCTCTCCTGTGCTGAAGGCACTGGCCTAACCCCGAGTCTCCCTGAGCGCCAGAGCAAAAGGGAAAGCCTTACCTACCCCAGGAGATGGTAATAGGCATAGAGTGCCATGCTAGGCCACGCAAGCTGCTGCAGGGCTGTGACTGTGTCTGCTTAGTTCGGCTTAGCAAGTTGAAACCCGGGTGTGAACTTGGAGCCCGGGAAAGCAAGGCACACGAGGCACTAGCTCCCCCGCGCGTCTTCTTCCCTGCCGCGACAGAGCGAACGACCAAAGCCTTGCTGAGGACAGCAGTGTACTGCGGTTCGGGCCAAGTTGAAAACCTCTGGGAAAGCATAGCAGTCGCTGGGAAATCAGAGTCGGTTCTGCGGTCTCTTCTGCTGTTTGCCTGAGCCCAGTCTCGTGGTGGGAGAAACCCGCATACAGCGAAAACCCTTTGCCCGGGCATCCCCTCTGGGAAAGCACAGCATTCGTTGGGAAATCAGAATCGGATGTGTGTGATGCTGCAGCTTAATGCCTGAGCTATTCTCTGCAGCATGGTGGAAGATACCCGTATGGAGCGAAATCCTCTTTGCCCCATCTGCCTGAGAGAGAAGCGCGTTTGCGCCTGTGGAAAGAGCCTTAAGGATAGGGACACGTCTATCACTGCGCTCCCCAGGAGCATGTCTGTGAAAGGTGCAGCACGCTGCCCAGGGAGAAGAGCAGGAGCCATTGGCTTTCTGGTCTGGAACGGTTGCGAAACAGGAGAGCCGGCCCTGGCAGGCACAGCGGCCGTTGGAAAAACAAGTGCCACCCGCTCCCTGTGCAGAGAGACGGAAGCCTGTCTCCTACGGAGAGAGGAGGGGATGAGTAGGGCAGGGCGCGTGCTACACTATGAAGAAGTTGTCTGGGCAGAAAACATGCCTGTCCTGAGCCTCTGGGCCCAAGGAGACAGCAACTCCTTGGCCACCTGTCCCTGGGGCAGACATGCGCTAGCCACGAGGAACCTACGCTGAACTGGCAGAAACAGCTCCCTGAAATAACAGAGTCAGATGCCGTCTTCCTTCAGGATGTGGAAGCTTGGAAGTGGCATGGGGTATAGGGTGATGGGTGAGGACTGTCCCCGAAAGTTCCCTATACAGTGCATGGGCGGTGTGCAGGGATCCTGTCACGTCTCCTTTCCTCTGGCGAAAGGACTGGGCTAGTCCGCGAGAACGCCTGAGCGCCAGAGTAAAAGGCCAAGCGATGCCTACACCGGGAGATGGTAGTGTGCATAGGGTGCCATCCTAGGCTCCGCACGCTACTGCAGGGTTGGGGCCGTGTCTGCTTAATTCGGCCTGGCAGGGTGAACCAAGGAGGCGAACATTGAGCCCGGGAAAGCAAGGCCCAAAGGAACCAGCTCTCCCGCAGCTCTGCTTCCCTGACGCGACTGAAGCCTTGCTGAGGAAGCTGCGGGGAAGTGCTGTTCGCTCCAAGCCAAAACCTCTGAGAAAGCACTGCATTCGCTGAGAAATGTTCCGCGGGCTACTGCTGCTTGCCTGAGCCCAGTCTCGCGCCTGGAGAAACCCGCATACAGCGAAAGCCTCTTTGCCTTGTGATCTACACTGGGAAATCACAGCATTCGTTGGGAAATCTGAGTTGTGTTTGTGGATGCTGCTGCTGCTAGCCTGAGCTAGTCTCCGCAACACGGTGGAAGATACCCGCATGGAGCGAAATACTCTTTGCCCTAGCATCCCTTCAGCCTGAGAGAGACGCGTGGTTGCACACGTCTGTCACGGCGTTCCCCAGGAGCAAGTGTGGGGAAGGCGCAGCAGGCCGCGTCCGGAGAAGAGAAGGAGCCCTTGGCCTTGGGTTTGGGAAACGCTCGGGAAGCAGGATAGGCTGCCATGGCACGAACAGCAGGCCGATAGCAAGACAAGTGTCACCCGCTCCCTGTGCGGAGAGATGGAAGCCTGCCTGCTAAGGAGACATGATGGGACGACTAGGGCAGGGGCGCGTGCTATCCTCTGAGGAAGGAGTCTGGGCAGAATGCAGGCCTGTCTTGTGCCTCTGGTCCCAAGGGGACAGCATCTCCTTGGCCACCTGTCCCAAGGGCAGACTTGGGCTTGCCACCAGGTGCCATACCCGCAACTCGCAGAAACAACTCCATGGAGAAACGGCCAGTCAGATGCCATCTTCCACCATGATGTGGCAGCGATGTGGGCGGCAGGGGGTGTGCCGGGGAAGGAGTGGAGACTGTCCCCCACAGATCCCCATCCAAGTGCACGGGCCGTGTGCAGGGATCCTGTCGCCTCCTCTCTCCTGTGCTGATGGCACTGGCCTAGACGCCGAGTCTGCCTGAGCGCCGGTGTAAAAGGCAAAGCCTTACCTACCCCAGGAGATGGTAATAGGCATAGAGTGCCATGCTAGGCCACGCAAGCTGCTGCAGGGCTGTGACTGTGTCTGCATAGTTCGGCTTAGCATGTTGAAACCCGGGTGTGAAGTTGGAGCCCGGGAAAGCAAGGCCCAAGGGGCACCAGCTCTCCCGCGCTTCTTCTTCCCTACCGCGACAGAGCGAACGACCAAAGCCTTGCTGAGGAAGCAGCAGCGTAGTGCGGTTCGCGCCAAGTTGAAAACCTCTGGGAGAGTATAGCAGTCGCTGGGAAATCAGAGTCGGTTCTGCGGTCTCTTCTGCTGCTTGCCTGAGCCCAGTCTCGCGGTGGGAGAAACCCGCATACAGCGAAACCCCTTTGCCCGGGCATCCCCTCTGGGAAAGCACAGCATTCGTTGGGAAATCAGAATCGGATGTGTGTGATGCTGCAGCTTAATGCCTGAGCTAGTCTCTGCAGCATGGTGGAAGATACCCGCATGGAGCGAAATCCTCTTTGCCCTAGCACCCCTCTGCCTGAGAGAGATGCGCGGTTGCGCCTGTGGAAAGAGCCTTAAGGAAAGGGACACGTCTATCACTGCGCTCCCCAGGAGCATGTCTGTGGAAGGTGCAGCACGCTGCCCAGGGAGAAGTGCAGGAGCCGTTGGCTTTCTGGTCTGGAAATGGTTGCGAAACAGGAGAGCCGGCCCTGGCAGGCTCAGCGGCCGGTGGCACTACAAGTGTTACCCGCTCCCGGTGCAGAGAGATGGAAGCCTGTCTGCTACAGAGAGAGGAGGGGATGAGTAGGGCAGGGCGCGTGCTCCACTCTTAGGAAGGAGTCCGGGCAGAAAGCATGCCTGTCCTGAGCCTCTGGGCCCAAGGAGACAGCAGCTCCTTGGCCACCTGTCCCTGGGGCAGACATGCGCTAGCCACCAGGAGCCTACGCTGAACTCGCAGAAACAGCTCCCAGAAATAACAGGGAGTCAGATGCCGTCTTCCTTCAGGATGGGGAATCTTGGAGGTGGTATGAAGTTTAGAGTGATGGGGTGAGGACAGTCCCCGAAAGCTCCCTATTTAGTGCACGGGCGGTGTGCAGGGTTCCTGTCACGTCGCCTTTCCTGTGGGGAAAGCACTGGACAGTCTGCATAGTTCGGCTTAGCATGTTGAACTAGTCCGCATGAACGCCTGAGCGCCAGGGTAAAAGGCCAAGCGATGCCTACACCGGGAGATGGTAGTGTGCATAGGGTGCCATCCTAGGCTCCGCACGCTACTGCAGGGTTGGGGCCGTGTCTGCTAAATTCGGTCTGGCAGGGTGAACCAAGGAGGCGAACATTGAGCCCGGGAAAGCAAGGCCCAAAAGGCACCAGCTCTCCCGCAGCTCTGCTTCCCTGACGCGACTGAAGCCTTGCTGAGGAAGCCGCGGGGAAGTGCTGTTCGCTCCAAGCCAAAACCTCTGAGAAAGCACTGCATTCGCTGAGAAATGTTCTGCGGGCTACTGCTTTTTGCCTGAGCCCAGTCTCGCGCCTGGATAAACCTGCATACAGCGAAAGCCTCTTTGCCTCGTGATCTACACTGGGAAATCACAGCATTCTTTGGGAAATCTGAGTTGTGTTTGTGGATGCTGCTGCTGCTAGCCTGAGCTAGTCTCCGCAGCACGGTGGAAGATTCCCGCATGGAGCGAAATACTCTTTGCCCTAGCATCCCTTCAGCCTGAGAGAGACGCGTGGTTGCACACGTCTGTCACGGCGTTCCCCAGGAGCAAGTGTGGGGAAGGCGCAGCAGGCCGCGTCCGGAGAAGAGAAGGAGCCCTTGGCCTCGGGGTTGGGAAACGCTCGGGAAGCAGGATAGGCTGCCATGGCACGAACAGCAGGCCGGTAGCAAGACAAGTGTCACCCGCTCCCTGTGCGGAGAGATGGAAGCCTGGCTGCTAAGGAGACATGAGGGGACGACTAGGGCAGGGGCGCGTGCTATCCTCTGAGGAAGGAGTCTGGGCAGAAGGCAGGCCTGTCTTGTGCCTCTGGTCCCAATGGGACAGCATCTCCTTGGCCACCTGTCCCAAGGGCAGACTTGGGCTTGCCACCAGGTGCCATACCCGCAACTCGCAGAAACAACCCCATGGAGAAACGGGCAGTCAGATGCCATCTTCCACCAAGATGTGGCAGCGATGTGGGTGGCAGGGGGTGTGCCGGGGAAGGAGTGGAGACTGTCCTCCACAGTTCCTCATCCAAGTGCACGGGCCCTTTGCAGGGATCCTGTCGCCACCTCTCTTTGTGCTGAAGGCACTGGCCTAGACCCCGATTCTCCCTGAGCGCCAGAGCAAAAGGCAAAGCCTTACCTACCCCAGGAGATCGTAATAGGCATAGAGTGCCATGCTAGGCCACGCAAGCTGCTGCAGGGCTGTGACTGTGTCTGCTTAGTTCGGCTTAGCAAGGTGAACCCCGGGTGCGATCTTGGAGCTCGGGAAAGCAAGGCCCAAGAGGCACCAGCTCTCCCGCAGCTCTTCTTCCCTGAAGCGAACGAAGCCTTGCTGAGGAAGCAGCAGTGAAGTGAGGTTCGCCCAAGCCCAAAGCTTCTGTGAAAGCACAACATTCGCTGAAAATCAGAGTCGGTACTGTGGGCTGCTGCTGCTGGTTGCCTGAGCCATTCTCACAGTGGGAGAAAACCGCATACAGCGAAGGCTCTTTGCCAGGGCGTCTCCTCTGGGAAAGCACAGCATTCGTTGGGAAATCAGAGTCGGGTCTGTGGGATGCTGCCTGCTGCTTGCCTCAGCTAGTCTCCACAGCACGGTGGACTAAACCCGCATGGAGCGAAATCCTCTTTGCCTGGGCATCCCCTCTGCCTGAGAGTGAAGCGCGGTGGCACCTGTGGAAAGAGCCTTAAGGAAAGGGACACGTCTGTCACTGCAGAGCGACGGAAGCCTGGCTGCTAAGGAGACACGAGGGGTAGATTAGGGCAGGGGAAAGGGCTTCACTCTGAGGAAGGAGTCTGGGCAGAAAGCATGCCGGTCCTGACCTTTGGGCTCAAGGAGACAGCCGCTCCTTGGCCACCTGTCCGTGGTGGAGACATGGGCTTGCTACCAGGCGCCTACCCTGAACTCGAGAAACAACTCCCAGAAAGAACTGGCCATCAGATGCCTTCTTCCTCCAGGATGTGGAAGCTTGGAGGAGGCATGGGGTTTAAGGGGAAGGAGTGGGGACATCCCCCAAAGCTCCCTATTCAGTGCACAGAGCGGTGTGCAGGGATCCTGTCACCTCTCCTTTCCGGTGGGGAAAGCACTGGCCTAGTCCCCGAGTCCGCCACAGCGCTAGAGTAAAAGGCCTAGCGATGCCTAAACCGGGAGATGGTAGTGTGCATAGAGTGCCACCCTAGGCTATGCACGCTACTTCACGGTTGTGGCTGTGTCTGCTTAATTCGGCCTGGCAGGGTGAACCCGGGAAGCTAACATGGAGCCCGGGAAAGCAAGGCCCAAAAGGCACCAGCTCTCCCGCAGCTCTGCTTCCCTGACGTGACTGAAGCCTTGCTGAAGAAGCCTCGGCGAAGTGCTGTTCGCTCCAAGCCAAAGCCTCTGAGAAAGCACAGCATTCGCTGAGAAATGTTCTGCGGGCTACTGCGGCTTGCCTGAGCCCAAACTCGCGGCTGGAGAAACCCGCATACAGCGAAAGCCTCTTTGCCTTGTGTTCTACAATGGGAAATCACAGCATTCGTTTGGAAATCTGAGTTGGGTTTGGGGAAGCTGCTGCTGCTTGCCTGAGCTAGTCTCCGCAGCACGGTGGAAGATACCCGCATGGAGCGAAATACTCTTTGCTCTAGCATCCCTTTACCTGAAAGAGACGCGTGGTTGCACACGTCTGTCACGGCGTTTCCCAGGAGCAAGTGTGGGGAAGGCGCAGCAGGCCACCTCCGGAGAAGAGAAGGAGCCCTTGGCCTTGGGGTCGGGAAACGCTCGGGAAGCAGGATAGCCTGCCATGGCACGAACAGCAGGCCCGAAGCAAAAGAAGTGTCACCCGCTCCCTGTGCGGAGAGATGGAAGCCAGGCTGCTAAGGAGACATGAGGGGATGACTAGGGCAGGGGCGCGTGCTATCCTCTGAGGAAGGAGTCTGGGCAGAATGCAGGCCTGTCTTGTGCCTCTGGTCCCAAGGGGACAGCATCTCCTTGGCCACCTGTCCCAAGGGCAGTCTTGGGCTTGCCACCAGGTGCCATACCCGCAACTCGCAGAAACAAACCCATGGAGAAACGGGCAGTCAGATGCCATCTTCCACCAAGATGTGGCAGCGATGTGGGTGGCAGGGGGTGTGCCGGGGTAGGAGTGGAGACTGTCCACCACAGTTTCCCATTCAAGTGCACGGGCCGTTTTCAGGGATCCTGTCGCCACCTCTCTCCTGTGCTGAAGGCACTGGCCTAACCCCGAGTCTCCCTGAGCGCCAGAGCAAAAGGCAAAGCCTTACCTACCCCAGGAGATGGTAATAGGCATAGAGTGCCATGCTAGGCCACGCAAGCTGCTGCAGGGCTGTGACTGTGTCTGCTTAGTTCGGCTTAGCAAGTTGAAACCCGGGTGTGAACTTGGAGCCCGGGAAAGCAAGGCACACGAGGCACTAGCTCCCCCGCGCGTCTTCTTCCCTGCCGCGACAGAGCGAACGACCAAAGCCTTGCTGAGGACAGCAGTGTACTGCGGTTCGGGCCAAGTTGAAAACCTCTGGGAAAGCATAGCAGTCGCTGGGAAATCAGAGTCGGTTCTGCGGTCTCTTCTGCTGTTTGCCTGAGCCCAGTCTCGTGGTGGGAGAAACCCGCATACAGCGAAAACCCTTTGCCCGGGCATCCCCTCTGGGAAAGCACAGCATTCGTTGGGAAATCAGAATCGGATGTGTGTGATGCTGCAGCTTAATGCCTGAGCTATTCTCTGCAGCATGGTGGAAGATACCCGTATGGAGCGAAATCCTCTTTGCCCCATCTGCCTGAGAGAGAAGCGCGTTTGCGCCTGTGGAAAGAGCCTTAAGGATAGGGACACGTCTATCACTGCGCTCCCCAGGAGCATGTCTGTGGAAGGTGCAGCACGCTGCCCAGGGAGAAGAGCAGGAGCCATTGGCTTTCTGGTCTGGAACGGTTGCGAAACAGGAGAGCCGGCCCTGGCAGGCACAGCGGCCGTTGGAAAAACAAGTGCCACCCGCTCCCTGTGCAGAGAGACGGAAGCCTGTCTCCTACGGAGAGAGGAGGGGATGAGTAGGGCAGGGCGCGTGCTACACTATGAAGAAGTTGTCTGGGCAGAAAACATGCCTGTCCTGAGCCTCTGGGCCCAAGGAGACAGCAACTCCTTGGCCACCTGTCCCTGGGGCAGACATGCGCTAGCCACGAGGAACCTACGCTGAACTGGCAGAAACAGCTCCCTGAAATAACAGAGTCAGATGCCGTCTTCCTTCAGGATGTGGAAGCTTGGAAGTGGCATGGGGTATAGGGTGATGGGTGAGGACTGTCCCCGAAAGTTCCCTATACAGTGCATGGGCGGTGTGCAGGGATCCTGTCACGTCTCCTTTCCTCTGGCGAAAGGACTGGGCTAGTCCGCGAGAACGCCTGAGCGCCAGAGTAAAAGGCCAAGCGATGCCTACACCGGGAGATGGTAGTGTGCATAGGGTGCCATCCTAGGCTCCGCACGCTACTGCAGGGTTGGGGCCGTGTCTGCTTAATTCGGCCTGGCAGGGTGAACCAAGGAGGCGAACATTGAGCCCGGGAAAGCAAGGCCCAAAGGAACCAGCTCTCCCGCAGCTCTGCTTCCCTGACGCGACTGAAGCCTTGCTGAGGAAGCTGCGGGGAAGTGCTGTTCGCTCCAAGCCAAAACCTCTGAGAAAGCACTGCATTCGCTGAGAAATGTTCCGCGGGCTACTGCTGCTTGCCTGAGCCCAGTCTCGCGCCTGGAGAAACCCGCATACAGCGAAAGCCTCTTTGCCTTGTGATCTACACTGGGAAATCACAGCATTCGTTGGGAAATCTGAGTTGTGTTTGTGGATGCTGCTGCTGCTAGCCTGAGCTAGTCTCCGCAACACGGTGGAAGATACCCGCATGGAGCGAAATACTCTTTGCCCTAGCATCCCTTCAGCCTGAGAGAGACGCATGGTTGCACACGTCTGTCACGGCGTTCCCCAGGAGCAAGTGTGGGGAAGGCGCAGCAGGCCGCGTCCGGAGAAGAGAAGGAGCCCTTGGCCTTGGGTTTGGGAAACGCTCGGGAAGCAGGATAGGCTGCCATGGCACGAACAGCAGGCCGATAGCAAGACAAGTGTCACCCGCTCCCTGTGCGGAGAGATGGAAGCCTGCCTGCTAAGGAGACATGATGGGACGACTAGGGCAGGGGCGCGTGCTATCCTCTGAGGAAGGAGTCTGGGCAGAATGCAGGCCTGTCTTGTGCCTCTGGTCCCAAGGGGACAGCATCTCCTTGGCCACCTGTCCCAAGGGCAGACTTGGGCTTGCCACCAGGTGCCATACCCGCAACTCGCAGAAACAACTCCATGGAGAAACGGCCAGTCAGATGCCATCTTCCACCATGATGTGGCAGCGATGTGGGCGGCAGGGGGTGTGCCGGGGAAGGAGTGGAGACTGTCCCCCACAGATCCCCATCCAAGTGCACGGGCCGTGTGCAGGGATCCTGTCGCCTCCTCTCTCCTGTGCTGATGGCACTGGCCTAGACGCCGAGTCTGCCTGAGCGCCGGTGTAAAAGGCAAAGCCTTACCTACCCCAGGAGATGGTAATAGGCATAGAGTGCCATGCTAGGCCACGCAAGCTGCTGCAGGGCTGTGACTGTGTCTGCATAGTTCGGCTTAGCATGTTGAAACCCGGGTGTGAAGTTGGAGCCCGGGAAAGCAAGGCCCAAGGGGCACCAGCTCTCCCGCGCTTCTTCTTCCCTACCGCGACAGAGCGAACGACCAAAGCCTTGCTGAGGAAGCAGCAGCGTAGTGCGGTTCGCGCCAAGTTGAAAACCTCTGGGAGAGTATAGCAGTCGCTGGGAAATCAGAGTCGGTTCTGCGGTCTCTTCTGCTGCTTGCCTGAGCCCAGTCTCGCGGTGGGAGAAACCCGCATACAGCGAAACCCCTTTGCCCGGGCATCCCCTCTGGGAAAGCACAGCATTCGTTGGGAAATCAGAATCGGATGTGTGTGATGCTGCAGCTTAATGCCTGAGCTAGTCTCTGCAGCATGGTGGAAGATACCCGCATGGAGCGAAATCCTCTTTGCCCTAGCACCCCTCTGCCTGAGAGAGATGCGCGGTTGCGCCTGTGGAAAGAGCCTTAAGGAAAGGGACACGTCTATCACTGCGCTCCCCAGGAGCATGTCTGTGGAAGGTGCAGCACGCTGCCCAGGGAGAAGTGCAGGAGCCGTTGGCTTTCTGGTCTGGAAATGGTTGCGAAACAGGAGAGCCGGCCCTGGCAGGCTCAGCGGCCGGTGGCACTACAAGTGTTACCCGCTCCCGGTGCAGAGAGATGGAAGCCTGTCTGCTACAGAGAGAGGAGGGGATGAGTAGGGCAGGGCGCGTGCTCCACTCTTAGGAAGGAGTCCGGGCAGAAAGCATGCCTGTCCTGAGCCTCTGGGCCCAAGGAGACAGCAGCTCCTTGGCCACCTGTCCCTGGGGCAGACATGCGCTAGCCACCAGGAGCCTACGCTGAACTCGCAGAAACAGCTCCCAGAAATAACAGGGAGTCAGATGCCGTCTTCCTTCAGGATGGGGAATCTTGGAGGTGGTATGAAGTTTAGAGTGATGGGGTGAGGACAGTCCCCGAAAGCTCCCTATTTAGTGCACGGGCGGTGTGCAGGGTTCCTGTCACGTCGCCTTTCCTGTGGGGAAAGCACTGGACAGTCTGCATAGTTCGGCTTAGCATGTTGAACTAGTCCGCATGAACGCCTGAGCGCCAGGGTAAAAGGCCAAGCGATGCCTACACCGGGAGATGGTAGTGTGCATAGGGTGCCATCCTAGGCTCCGCACGCTACTGCAGGGTTGGGGCCGTGTCTGCTAAATTCGGCCTGGCAGGGTGAACCAAGGAGGCGAACATTGAGCCCGGGAAAGCAAGGCCCAAAAGGCACCAGCTCTCCCGCAGCTCTGCTTCCCTGACGCGACTGAAGCCTTGCTGAGGAAGCCGCGGGGAAGTGCTGTTCGCTCCAAGCCAAAACCTCTGAGAAAGCACTGCATTCGCTGAGAAATGTTCTGCGGGCTACTGCTTTTTGCCTGAGCCCAGTCTCGCGCCTGGATAAACCTGCATACAGCGAAAGCCTCTTTGCCTCGTGATCTACACTGGGAAATCACAGCATTCTTTGGGAAATCTGAGTTGTGTTTGTGGATGCTGCTGCTGCTAGCCTGAGCTAGTCTCCGCAGCACGGTGGAAGATTCCCGCATGGAGCGAAATACTCTTTGCCCTAGCATCCCTTCAGCCTGAGAGAGACGCGTGGTTGCACACGTCTGTCACGGCGTTCCCCAGGAGCAAGTGTGGGGAAGGCGCAGCAGGCCGCGTCCGGAGAAGAGAAGGAGCCCTTGGCCTCGGGGTTGGGAAACGCTCGGGAAGCAGGATAGGCTGCCATGGCACGAACAGCAGGCCGGTAGCAAGACAAGTGTCACCCGCTCCCTGTGCGGAGAGATGGAAGCCTGGCTGCTAAGGAGACATGAGGGGACGACTAGGGCAGGGGCGCGTGCTATCCTCTGAGGAAGGAGTCTGGGCAGAAGGCAGGCCTGTCTTGTGCCTCTGGTCCCAATGGGACAGCATCTCCTTGGCCACCTGTCCCAAGGGCAGACTTGGGCTTGCCACCAGGTGCCATACCCGCAACTCGCAGAAACAACCCCATGGAGAAACGGGCAGTCAGATGCCATCTTCCACCAAGATGTGGCAGCGATGTGGGTGGCAGGGGGTGTGCCGGGGAAGGAGTGGAGACTGTCCTCCACAGTTCCTCATCCAAGTGCACGGGCCCTTTGCAGGGATCCTGTCGCCACCTCTCTTTGTGCTGAAGGCACTGGCCTAGACCCCGATTCTCCCTGAGCGCCAGAGCAAAAGGCAAAGCCTTACCTACCCCAGGAGATCGTAATAGGCATAGAGTGCCATGCTAGGCCACGCAAGCTGCTGCAGGGCTGTGACTGTGTCTGCTTAGTTCGGCTTAGCAAGGTGAACCCCGGGTGCGATCTTGGAGCTCGGGAAAGCAAGGCCCAAGAGGCACCAGCTCTCCCGCAGCTCTTCTTCCCTGAAGCGAACGAAGCCTTGCTGAGGAAGCAGCAGTGAAGTGAGGTTCGCCCAAGCCCAAAGCTTCTGTGAAAGCACAACATTCGCTGAAAATCAGAGTCGGTACTGTGGGCTGCTGCTGCTGGTTGCCTGAGCCATTCTCACAGTGGGAGAAAACCGCATACAGCGAAGGCTCTTTGCCAGGGCGTCTCCTCTGGGAAAGCACAGCATTCGTTGGGAAATCAGAGTCGGGTCTGTGGGATGCTGCCTGCTGCTTGCCTCAGCTAGTCTCCACAGCACGGTGGACTAAACCCGCATGGAGCGAAATCCTCTTTGCCTGGGCATCCCCTCTGCCTGAGAGTGAAGCGCGGTGGCACCTGTGGAAAGAGCCTTAAGGAAAGGGACACGTCTGTCACTGCAGAGCGACGGAAGCCTGGCTGCTAAGGAGACACGAGGGGTAGATTAAGGCAGGGGAAAGGGCTTCACTCTGAGGAAGGAGTCTGGGCAGAAAGCATGCCGGTCCTGACCTTTGGGCTCAAGGAGACAGCCGCTCCTTGGCCACCTGTCCGTGGTGGAGACATGGGCTTGCTACCAGGCGCCTACCCTGAACTCGAGAAACAACTCCCAGAAAGAACTGGCCATCAGATGCCTTCTTCCTCCAGGATGTGGAAGCTTGGAGGAGGCATGGGGTTTAAGGGGAAGGAGTGGGGACATCCCCCAAAGCTCCCTATTCAGTGCACAGAGCGGTGTGCAGGGATCCTGTCACCTCTCCTTTCCGGTGGGGAAAGCACTGGCCTAGTCCCCGAGTCCGCCACAGCGCTAGAGTAAAAGGCCTAGCGATGCCTAAACCGGGAGATGGTAGTGTGCATAGAGTGCCACCCTAGGCTATGCACGCTACTTCACGGTTGTGGCTGTGTCTGCTTAATTCGGCCTGGCAGGGTGAACCCGGGAAGCTAACATGGAGCCCGGGAAAGCAAGGCCCAAAAGGCACCAGCTCTCCCGCAGCTCTGCTTCCCTGACGTGACTGAAGCCTTGCTGAAGAAGCCTCGGCGAAGTGCTGTTCGCTCCAAGCTAAAGCCTCTGAGAAAGCACAGCATTCGCTGAGAAATGTTCTGCGGGCTACTGCGGCTTGCCTGAGCCCAAACTCGCGGCTGGAGAAACCCGCATACAGCGAAAGCCTCTTTGCCTTGTGTTCTACAATGGGAAATTACAGCATTCGTTTGGAAATCTGAGTTGGGTTTGGGGAAGCTGCTGCTGCTTGCCTGAGCTAGTCTCCGCAGCACGGTGGAAGATACCCGCATGGAGCGAAATACTCTTTGCTCTAGCATCCCTTTACCTGAAAGAGACGCGTGGTTGCACACGTCTGTCACGGCGTTTCCCAGGAGCAAGTGTGGGGAAGGCGCAGCAGGCCACCTCCGGAGAAGAGAAGGAGCCCTTGGCCTTGGGGTCGGGAAACGCTCGGGAAGCAGGATAGCCTGCCATGGCACGAACAGCAGGCCCGAAGCAAAAGAAGTGTCACCCGCTCCCTGTGCGGAGAGATGGAAGCCAGGCTGCTAAGGAGACATGAGGGGATGACTAGGGCAGGGGCGCGTGCTATCCTCTGAGGAAGGAGTCTGGGCAGAATGCAGGCCTGTCTTGTGCCTCTGGTCCCAAGGGGACAGCATCTCCTTGGCCACCTGTCCCAAGGGCAGTCTTGGGCTTGCCACCAGGTGCCATACCCGCAACTCGCAGAAACAAACCCATGGAGAAACGGGCAGTCAGATGCCATCTTCCACCAAGATGTGGCAGCGATGTGGGTGGCAGGGGGTGTGCCGGGGTAGGAGTGGAGACTGTCCACCACAGTTTCCCATTCAAGTGCACGGGCCGTTTTCAGGGATCCTGTCGCCACCTCTCTCCTGTGCTGAAGGCACTGGCCTAACCCCGAGTCTCCCTGAGCGCCAGAGCAAAAGGCAAAGCCTTACCTACCCCAGGAGATGGTAATAGGCATAGAGTGCCATGCTAGGCCACGCAAGCTGCTGCAGGGCTGTGACTGTGTCTGCTTAGTTCGGCTTAGCAAGTTGAAACCCGGGTGTGAACTTGGAGCCCGGGAAAGCAAGGCACACGAGGCACTAGCTCCCCCGCGCGTCTTCTTCCCTGCCGCGACAGAGCGAACGACCAAAGCCTTGCTGAGGACAGCAGTGTACTGCGGTTCGGGCCAAGTTGAAAACCTCTGGGAAAGCATAGCAGTCGCTGGGAAATCAGAGTCGGTTCTGCGGTCTCTTCTGCTGTTTGCCTGAGCCCAGTCTCGTGGTGGGAGAAACCCGCATACAGCGAAAACCCTTTGCCCGGGCATCCCCTCTGGGAAAGCACAGCATTCGTTGGGAAATCAGAATCGGATGTGTGTGATGCTGCAGCTTAATGCCTGAGCTATTCTCTGCAGCATGGTGGAAGATACCCGTATGGAGCGAAATCCTCTTTGCCCCATCTGCCTGAGAGAGAAGCGCGTTTGCGCCTGTGGAAAGAGCCTTAAGGATAGGGACACGTCTATCACTGCGCTCCCCAGGAGCATGTCTGTGAAAGGTGCAGCACGCTGCCCAGGGAGAAGAGCAGGAGCCATTGGCTTTCTGGTCTGGAACGGTTGCGAAACAGGAGAGCCGGCCCTGGCAGGCACAGCGGCCGTTGGAAAAACAAGTGCCACCCGCTCCCTGTGCAGAGAGACGGAAGCCTGTCTCCTACGGAGAGAGGAGGGGATGAGTAGGGCAGGGCGCGTGCTACACTATGAAGAAGTTGTCTGGGCAGAAAACATGCCTGTCCTGAGCCTCTGGGCCCAAGGAGACAGCAACTCCTTGGCCACCTGTCCCTGGGGCAGACATGCGCTAGCCACGAGGAACCTACGCTGAACTGGCAGAAACAGCTCCCTGAAATAACAGAGTCAGATGCCGTCTTCCTTCAGGATGTGGAAGCTTGGAAGTGGCATGGGGTATAGGGTGATGGGTGAGGACTGTCCCCGAAAGTTCCCTATACAGTGCATGGGCGGTGTGCAGGGATCCTGTCACGTCTCCTTTCCTCTGGCGAAAGGACTGGGCTAGTCCGCGAGAACGCCTGAGCGCCAGAGTAAAAGGCCAAGCGATGCCTACACCGGGAGATGGTAGTGTGCATAGGGTGCCATCCTAGGCTCCGCACGCTACTGCAGGGTTGGGGCCGTGTCTGCTTAATTCGGCCTGGCAGGGTGAACCAAGGAGGCGAACATTGAGCCCGGGAAAGCAAGGCCCAAAGGAACCAGCTCTCCCGCAGCTCTGCTTCCCTGACGCGACTGAAGCCTTGCTGAGGAAGCTGCGGGGAAGTGCTGTTCGCTCCAAGCCAAAACCTCTGAGAAAGCACTGCATTCGCTGAGAAATGTTCCGCGGGCTACTGCTGCTTGCCTGAGCCCAGTCTCGCGCCTGGAGAAACCCGCATACAGCGAAAGCCTCTTTGCCTTGTGATCTACACTGGGAAATCACAGCATTCGTTGGGAAATCTGAGTTGTGTTTGTGGATGCTGCTGCTGCTAGCCTGAGCTAGTCTCCGCAACACGGTGGAAGATACCCGCATGGAGCGAAATACTCTTTGCCCTAGCATCCCTTCAGCCTGAGAGAGACGCGTGGTTGCACACGTCTGTCACGGCGTTCCCCAGGAGCAAGTGTGGGGAAGGCGCAGCAGGCCGCGTCCGGAGAAGAGAAGGAGCCCTTGGCCTTGGGTTTGGGAAACGCTCGGGAAGCAGGATAGGCTGCCATGGCACGAACAGCAGGCCGATAGCAAGACAAGTGTCACCCGCTCCCTGTGCGGAGAGATGGAAGCCTGCCTGCTAAGGAGACATGATGGGACGACTAGGGCAGGGGCGCGTGCTATCCTCTGAGGAAGGAGTCTGGGCAGAATGCAGGCCTGTCTTGTGCCTCTGGTCCCAAGGGGACAGCATCTCCTTGGCCACCTGTCCCAAGGGCAGACTTGGGCTTGCCACCAGGTGCCATACCCGCAACTCGCAGAAACAACTCCATGGAGAAACGGCCAGTCAGATGCCATCTTCCACCATGATGTGGCAGCGATGTGGGCGGCAGGGGGTGTGCCGGGGAAGGAGTGGAGACTGTCCCCCACAGATCCCCATCCAAGTGCACGGGCCGTGTGCAGGGATCCTGTCGCCTCCTCTCTCCTGTGCTGATGGCACTGGCCTAGACGCCGAGTCTGCCTGAGCGCCGGTGTAAAAGGCAAAGCCTTACCTACCCCAGGAGATGGTAATAGGCATAGAGTGCCATGCTAGGCCACGCAAGCTGCTGCAGGGCTGTGACTGTGTCTGCATAGTTCGGCTTAGCATGTTGAAACCCGGGTGTGAAGTTGGAGCCCGGGAAAGCAAGGCCCAAGGGGCACCAGCTCTCCCGCGCTTCTTCTTCCCTACCGCGACAGAGCGAACGACCAAAGCCTTGCTGAGGAAGCAGCAGCGTAGTGCGGTTCGCGCCAAGTTGAAAACCTCTGGGAGAGTATAGCAGTCGCTGGGAAATCAGAGTCGGTTCTGCGGTCTCTTCTGCTGCTTGCCTGAGCCCAGTCTCGCGGTGGGAGAAACCCGCATACAGCGAAACCCCTTTGCCCGGGCATCCCCTCTGGGAAAGCACAGCATTCGTTGGGAAATCAGAATCGGATGTGTGTGATGCTGCAGCTTAATGCCTGAGCTAGTCTCTGCAGCATGGTGGAAGATACCCGCATGGAGCGAAATCCTCTTTGCCCTAGCACCCCTCTGCCTGAGAGAGATGCGCGCTTGCGCCTGTGGAAAGAGCCTTAAGGAAAGGGACACGTCTATCACTGCGCTCCCCAGGAGCATGTCTGTGGAAGGTGCAGCACGCTGCCCAGGCAGAAGTGCAGGAGCCGTTGGCTTTCTGGTCTGGAAATGGTTGCGAAACAGGAGAGCCGGCCCTGGCAGGCTCAGCGGCCGGTGGCACTACAAGTGTTACCCGCTCCCGGTGCAGAGAGACGGAAGCCTGTCTGCTACAGAGAGAGGAGGGGATGAGTAGGGCAGGGCGCGTGCTCCACTCTTAGGAAGGAGTCCGGGCAGAAAGCATGCCTGTCCTGAGCCTCTGGGCCCAAGGAGACAGCAGCTCCTTGGCCACCTGTCCCTGGGGCAGACATGCGCTAGCCACCAGGAGCCTACGCTGAACTCGCAGAAACAGCTCCCAGAAATAACAGGGAGTCAGATGCCGTCTTCCTTCAGGATGGGGAATCTTGGAGGTGGTATGAAGTTTAGAGTGATGGGGTGAGGACAGTCCCCGAAAGCTCCCTATTTAGTGCACGGGCGGTGTGCAGGGTTCCTGTCACGTCGCCTTTCCTGTGGGGAAAGCACAGGACAGTCTGCATAGTTCGGCTTAGCATGTTGAACTAGTCCGCATGAACGCCTGAGCGCCAGGGTAAAAGGCCAAGCGATGCCTACACCGGGAGATGGTAGTGTGCATAGGGTGCCATCCTAGGCTCCGCACGCTACTGCAGGGTTGGGGCCGTGTCTGCTAAATTCGGCCTGGCAGGGTGAACCAAGGAGGCGAACATTGAGCCCGGGAAAGCAAGGCCCAAAAGGCACCAGCTCTCCCGCAGCTCTGCTTCCCTGACGCGACTGAAGCCTTGCTGAGGAAGCCGCGGGGAAGTGCTGTTCGCTCCAAGCCAAAACCTCTGAGAAAGCACTGCATTCGCTGAGAAATGTTCTGCGGGCTACTGCTTTTTGCCTGAGCCCAGTCTCGCGCCTGGATAAACCTGCATACAGCGAAAGCCTCTTTGCCTCGTGATCTACACTGGGAAATCACAGCATTCTTTGGGAAATCTGAGTTGTGTTTGTGGATGCTGCTGCTGCTAGCCTGAGCTAGTCTCCGCAGCACGGTGGAAGATTCCCGCATGGAGCGAAATACTCTTTGCCCTAGCATCCCTTCAGCCTGAGAGAGACGCGTGGTTGCACACGTCTGTCACGGCGTTCCCCAGGAGCAAGTGTGGGGAAGGCGCAGCAGGCCGCGTCCGGAGAAGAGAAGGAGCCCTTGGCCTCGGGGTTGGGAAACGCTCGGGAAGCAGGATAGGCTGCCATGGCACGAACAGCAGGCCGGTAGCAAGACAAGTGTCACCCGCTCCCTGTGCGGAGAGATGGAAGCCTGGCTGCTAAGGAGACATGAGGGGACGACTAGGGCAGGGGCGCGTGCTATCCTCTGAGGAAGGAGTCTGGGCAGAAGGCAGGCCTGTCTTGTGCCTCTGGTCCCAATGGGACAGCATCTCCTTGGCCACCTGTCCCAAGGGCAGACTTGGGCTTGCCACCAGGTGCCATACCCGCAACTCGCAGAAACAACCCCATGGAGAAACGGGCAGTCAGATGCCATCTTCCACCAAGATGTGGCAGCGATGTGGGTGGCAGGGGGTGTGCCGGGGAAGGAGTGGAGACTGTCCTCCACAGTTCCTCATCCAAGTGCACGGGCCCTTTGCAGGGATCCTGTCGCCACCTCTCTTTGTGCTGAAGGCACTGGCCTAGACCCCGATTCTCCCTGAGCGCCAGAGCAAAAGGCAAAGCCTTACCTACCCCAGGAGATCGTAATAGGCATAGAGTGCCATGCTAGGCCACGCAAGCTGCTGCAGGGCTGTGACTGTGTCTGCTTAGTTCGGCTTAGCAAGGTGAACCCCGGGTGCGATCTTGGAGCTCGGGAAAGCAAGGCCCAAGAGGCACCAGCTCTCCCGCAGCTCTTCTTCCCTGAAGCGAACGAAGCCTTGCTGAGGAAGCAGCAGTGAAGTGAGGTTCGCCCAAGCCCAAAGCTTCTGTGAAAGCACAACATTCGCTGAAAATCAGAGTCGGTACTGTGGGCTGCTGCTGCTGGTTGCCTGAGCCATTCTCACAGTGGGAGAAAACCGCATACAGCGAAGGCTCTTTGCCAGGGCGTCTCCTCTGGGAAAGCACAGCATTCGTTGGGAAATCAGAGTCGGGTCTGTGGGATGCTGCCTGCTGCTTGCCTCAGCTAGTCTCCACAGCACGGTGGACTAAACCCGCATGGAGCGAAATCCTCTTTGCCTGGGCATCCCCTCTGCCTGAGAGTGAAGCGCGGTGGCACCTGTGGAAAGAGCCTTAAGGAAAGGGACACGTCTGTCACTGCAGAGCGACGGAAGCCTGGCTGCTAAGGAGACACGAGGGGTAGATTAAGGCAGGGGAAAGGGCTTCACTCTGAGGAAGGAGTCTGGGCAGAAAGCATGCCGGTCCTGACCTTTGGGCTCAAGGAGACAGCCGCTCCTTGGCCACCTGTCCGTGGTGGAGACATGGGCTTGCTACCAGGCGCCTACCCTGAACTCGAGAAACAACTCCCAGAAAGAACTGGCCATCAGATGCCTTCTTCCTCCAGGATGTGGAAGCTTGGAGGAGGCATGGGGTTTAAGGGGAAGGAGTGGGGACATCCCCCAAAGCTCCCTATTCAGTGCACAGAGCGGTGTGCAGGGATCCTGTCACCTCTCCTTTCCGGTGGGGAAAGCACTGGCCTAGTCCCCGAGTCCGCCACAGCGCTAGAGTAAAAGGCCTAGCGATGCCTAAACCGGGAGATGGTAGTGTGCATAGAGTGCCACCCTAGGCTATGCACGCTACTTCACGGTTGTGGCTGTGTCTGCTTAATTCGGCCTGGCAGGGTGAACCCGGGAAGCGAACATGGAGCCCGGGAAAGCAAGGCCCAAAAGGCACCAGCTCTCCCGCAGCTCTGCTTCCCTGACGCGACTGAAGCCTTGCTGAGGAAGCCGCGGCGAAGTGCTGTTCGCTCCAAGCCAAAGCCTCTGAGAAAGCACAGCATTCGCTGAGAAATGTTCTGCGGGCTACTGCGGCTTGCCTGAGCCCAAACTCGCGGCTGGAGAAACCCGCATACAGCGAAAGCCTCTTTGCCTTGTGTTCTACAATGGGAAATCACAGCATTCGTTTGGAAATCTGAGTTGGGTTTGGGGAAGCTGCTGCTGCTTGCCTGAGCTAGTCTCCGCAGCACGGTGGAAGATACCCGCATGGAGCGAAATACTCTTTGCTCTAGCATCCCTTTACCTGAAAGAGACGCGTGGTTGCACACGTCTGTCACGGCGTTTCCCAGGAGCAAGTGTGGGGAAGGCGCAGCAGGCCACCTCCGGAGAAGAGAAGGAGCCCTTGGCCTTGGGGTCGGGAAACGCTCGGGAAGCAGGATAGCCTGCCATGGCACGAACAGCAGGCCCGAAGCAAAAGAAGTGTCACCCGCTCCCTGTGCGGAGAGATGGAAGCCAGGCTGCTAAGGAGACATGAGGGGATGACTAGGGCAGGGGCGCGTGCTATCCTCTGAGGAAGGAGTCTGGGCAGAATGCAGGCCTGTCTTGTGCCTCTGGTCCCAAGGGGACAGCATCTCCTTGGCCACCTGTCCCAAGGGCAGTCTTGGGCTTGCCACCAGGTGCCATACCCGCAACTCGCAGAAACAAACCCATGGAGAAACGGGCAGTCAGATGCCATCTTCCACCAAGATGTGGCAGCGATGTGGGTGGCAGGGGGTGTGCCGGGGTAGGAGTGGAGACTGTCCACCACAGTTTCCCATTCAAGTGCACGGGCCGTTTTCAGGGATCCTGTCGCCACCTCTCTCCTGTGCTGAAGGCACTGGCCTAACCCCGAGTCTCCCTGAGCGCCAGAGCAAAAGGCAAAGCCTTACCTACCCCAGGAGATGGTAATAGGCATAGAGTGCCATGCTAGGCCACGCAAGCTGCTGCAGGGCTGTGACTGTGTCTGCTTAGTTCGGCTTAGCAAGTTGAAACCCGGGTGTGAACTTGGAGCCCGGGAAAGCAAGGCACACGAGGCACTAGCTCCCCCGCGCGTCTTCTTCCCTGCCGCGACAGAGCGAACGACCAAAGCCTTGCTGAGGACAGCAGTGTACTGCGGTTCGGGCCAAGTTGAAAACCTCTGGGAAAGCATAGCAGTCGCTGGGAAATCAGAGTCGGTTCTGCGGTCTCTTCTGCTGTTTGCCTGAGCCCAGTCTCGTGGTGGGAGAAACCCGCATACAGCGAAAACCCTTTGCCCGGGCATCCCCTCTGGGAAAGCACAGCATTCGTTGGGAAATCAGAATCGGATGTGTGTGATGCTGCAGCTTAATGCCTGAGCTATTCTCTGCAGCATGGTGGAAGATACCCGTATGGAGCGAAATCCTCTTTGCCCCATCTGCCTGAGAGAGAAGCGCGTTTGCGCCTGTGGAAAGAGCCTTAAGGATAGGGACACGTCTATCACTGCGCTCCCCAGGAGCATGTCTGTGAAAGGTGCAGCACGCTGCCCAGGGAGAAGAGCAGGAGCCATTGGCTTTCTGGTCTGGAACGGTTGCGAAACAGGAGAGCCGGCCCTGGCAGGCACAGCGGCCGTTGGAAAAACAAGTGCCACCCGCTCCCTGTGCAGAGAGACGGAAGCCTGTCTCCTACGGAGAGAGGAGGGGATGAGTAGGGCAGGGCGCGTGCTACACTATGAAGAAGTTGTCTGGGCAGAAAACATGCCTGTCCTGAGCCTCTGGGCCCAAGGAGACAGCAACTCCTTGGCCACCTGTCCCTGGGGCAGACATGCGCTAGCCACGAGGAACCTACGCTGAACTGGCAGAAACAGCTCCCTGAAATAAGAGAGTCAGATGCCGTCTTCCTTCAGGATGTGGAAGCTTGGAAGTGGCATGGGGTATAGGGTGATGGGTGAGGACTGTCCCCGAAAGTTCCCTATACAGTGCATGGGCGGTGTGCAGGGATCCTGTCACGTCTCCTTTCCTCTGGCGAAAGGACTGGGCTAGTCCGCGAGAACGCCTGAGCGCCAGAGTAAAAGGCCAAGCGATGCCTACACCGGGAGATGGTAGTGTGCATAGGGTGCCATCCTAGGCTCCGCACGCTACTGCAGGGTTGGGGCCGTGTCTGCTTAATTCGGCCTGGCAGGGTGAACCAAGGAGGCGAACATTGAGCCCGGGAAAGCAAGGCCCAAAGGAACCAGCTCTCCCGCAGCTCTGCTTCCCTGACGCGACTGAAGCCTTGCTGAGGAAGCTGCGGGGAAGTGCTGTTCGCTCCAAGCCAAAACCTCTGAGAAAGCACTGCATTCGCTGAGAAATGTTCCGCGGGCTACTGCTGCTTGCCTGAGCCCAGTCTCGCGCCTGGAGAAACCCGCATACAGCGAAAGCCTCTTTGCCTT
The DNA here is from genome assembly GCF_964662115.1 of Mustela nivalis. Lineage (NCBI taxonomy): Eukaryota > Metazoa > Chordata > Mammalia > Carnivora > Mustelidae > Mustela > Mustela nivalis. The sequence continues at coordinate 57,363 of NW_028135162.1, forward strand.
GTGATCTACACTGGGAAATCACAGCATTCGTTGGGAAATCTGAGTTGTGTTTGTGGATGCTGCTGCTGCTAGCCTGAGCTAGTCTCCGCAACACGGTGGAAGATACCCGCATGGAGCGAAATACTCTTTGCCCTAGCATCCCTTCAGCCTGAGAGAGACGCGTGGTTGCACACGTCTGTCACGGCGTTCCCCAGGAGCAAGTGTGGGGAAGGCGCAGCAGGCCGCGTCCGGAGAAGAGAAGGAGCCCTTGGCCTTGGGTTTGGGAAACGCTCGGGAAGCAGGATAGGCTGCCATGGCACGAACAGCAGGCCGATAGCAAGACAAGTGTCACCCGCTCCCTGTGCGGAGAGATGGAAGCCTGCCTGCTAAGGAGACATGATGGGACGACTAGGGCAGGGGCGCGTGCTATCCTCTGAGGAAGGAGTCTGGGCAGAATGCAGGCCTGTCTTGTGCCTCTGGTCCCAAGGGGACAGCATCTCCTTGGCCACCTGTCCCAAGGGCAGACTTGGGCTTGCCACCAGGTGCCATACCCGCAACTCGCAGAAACAACTCCATGGAGAAACGGCCAGTCAGATGCCATCTTCCACCATGATGTGGCAGCGATGTGGGCGGCAGGGGGTGTGCCGGGGAAGGAGTGGAGACTGTCCCCCACAGATCCCCATCCAAGTGCACGGGCCGTGTGCAGGGATCCTGTCGCCTCCTCTCTCCTGTGCTGATGGCACTGGCCTAGACGCCTACACTGCCTGAGCGCCGGTGTAAAAGGCAAAGCCTTACCTACCCCAGGAGATGGTAATAGGCATAGAGTGCCATGCTAGGCCACGCAAGCTGCTGCAGGGCTGTGACTGTGTCTGCATAGTTCGGCTTAGCATGTTGAAACCCGGGTGTGAAGTTGGAGCCCGGGAAAGCAAGGCCCAAGGGGCACCAGCTCTCCCGCGCTTCTTCTTCCCTACCGCGACAGAGCGAACGACCAAAGCCTTGCTGAGGAAGCAGCAGCGTAGTGCGGTTCGCGCCAAGTTGAAAACCTCTGGGAGAGTATAGCAGTCGCTGGGAAATCAGAGTCGGTTCTGCGGTCTCTTCTGCTGCTTGCCTGAGCCCAGTCTCGCGGTGGGAGAAACCCGCATACAGCGAAACCCCTTTGCCCGGGCATCCCCTCTGGGAAAGCACAGCATTCGTTGGGAAATCAGAATCGGATGTGTGTGATGCTGCAGCTTAATGCCTGAGCTAGTCTCTGCAGCATGGTGGAAGATACCCGCATGGAGCGAAATCCTCTTTGCCCTAGCACCCCTCTGCCTGAGAGAGATGCGCGGTTGCGCCTGTGGAAAGAGCCTTAAGGAAAGGGACACGTCTATCACTGCGCTCCCCAGGAGCATGTCTGTGGAAGGTGCAGCACGCTGCCCAGGGAGAAGTGCAGGAGCCGTTGGCTTTCTGGTCTGGAAATGGTTGCGAAACAGGAGAGCCGGCCCTGGCAGGCTCAGCGGCCGGTGGCACTACAAGTGTTACCCGCTCCCGGTGCAGAGAGACGGAAGCCTGTCTGCTACAGAGAGAGGAGGGGATGAGTAGGGCAGGGCGCGTGCTCCACTCTTAGGAAGGAGTCCGGGCAGAAAGCATGCCTGTCCTGAGCCTCTGGGCCCAAGGAGACAGCAGCTCCTTGGCCACCTGTCCCTGGGGCAGACATGCGCTAGCCACCAGGAGCCTACGCTGAACTCGCAGAAACAGCTCCCAGAAATAACAGGGAGTCAGATGCCGTCTTCCTTCAGGATGGGGAATCTTGGAGGTGGTATGAAGTTTAGAGTGATGGGGTGAGGACAGTCCCCGAAAGCTCCCTATTTAGTGCACGGGCGGTGTGCAGGGTTCCTGTCACGTCGCCTTTCCTGTGGGGAAAGCACTGGACAGTCTGCATAGTTCGGCTTAGCATGTTGAACTAGTCCGCATGAACGCCTGAGCGCCAGGGTAAAAGGCCAAGCGATGCCTACACCGGGAGATGGTAGTGTGCATAGGGTGCCATCCTAGGCTCCGCACGCTACTGCAGGGTTGGGGCCGTGTCTGCTAAATTCGGCCTGGCAGGGTGAACCAAGGAGGCGAACATTGAGCCCGGGAAAGCAAGGCCCAAAAGGCACCAGCTCTCCCGCAGCTCTGCTTCCCTGACGCGACTGAAGCCTTGCTGAGGAAGCCGCGGGGAAGTGCTGTTCGCTCCAAGCCAAAACCTCTGAGAAAGCACTGCATTCGCTGAGAAATGTTCTGCGGGCTACTGCTTTTTGCCTGAGCCCAGTCTCGCGCCTGGATAAACCTGCATACAGCGAAAGCCTCTTTGCCTCGTGATCTACACTGGGAAATCACAGCATTCTTTGGGAAATCTGAGTTGTGTTTGTGGATGCTGCTGCTGCTAGCCTGAGCTAGTCTCCGCAGCACGGTGGAAGATTCCCGCATGGAGCGAAATACTCTTTGCCCTAGCATCCCTTCAGCCTGAGAGAGACGCGTGGTTGCACACGTCTGTCACGGCGTTCCCCAGGAGCAAGTGTGGGGAAGGCGCAGCAGGCCGCGTCCGGAGAAGAGAAGGAGCCCTTGGCCTCGGGGTTGGGAAACGCTCGGGAAGCAGGATAGGCTGCCATGGCACGAACAGCAGGCCGGTAGCAAGACAAGTGTCACCCGCTCCCTGTGCGGAGAGATGGAAGCCTGGCTGCTAAGGAGACATGAGGGGACGACTAGGGCAGGGGCGCGTGCTATCCTCTGAGGAAGGAGTCTGGGCAGAAGGCAGGCCTGTCTTGTGCCTCTGGTCCCAATGGGACAGCATCTCCTTGGCCACCTGTCCCAAGGGCAGACTTGGGCTTGCCACCAGGTGCCATACCCGCAACTCGCAGAAACAACCCCATGGAGAAACGGGCAGTCAGATGCCATCTTCCACCAAGATGTGGCAGCGATGTGGGTGGCAGGGGGTGTGCCGGGGAAGGAGTGGAGACTGTCCTCCACAGTTCCTCATCCAAGTGCACGGGCCCTTTGCAGGGATCCTGTCGCCACCTCTCTTTGTGCTGAAGGCACTGGCCTAGACCCCGATTCTCCCTGAGCGCCAGAGCAAAAGGCAAAGCCTTACCTACCCCAGGAGATCGTAATAGGCATAGAGTGCCATGCTAGGCCACGCAAGCTGCTGCAGGGCTGTGACTGTGTCTGCTTAGTTCGGCTTAGCAAGGTGAACCCCGGGTGCGATCTTGGAGCTCGGGAAAGCAAGGCCCAAGAGGCACCAGCTCTCCCGCAGCTCTTCTTCCCTGAAGCGAACGAAGCCTTGCTGAGGAAGCAGCAGTGAAGTGAGGTTCGCCCAAGCCCAAAGCTTCTGTGAAAGCACAACATTCGCTGAAAATCAGAGTCGGTACTGTGGGCTGCTGCTGCTGGTTGCCTGAGCCATTCTCACAGTGGGAGAAAACCGCATACAGCGAAGGCTCTTTGCCAGGGCGTCTCTCTGGGAAAGCACAGCATTCGTTGGGAAATCAGAGTCGGGTCTGTGGGATGCTGCCTGCTGCTTGCCTCAGCTAGTCTCCACAGCACGGTGGACTAAACCCGCATGGAGCGAAATCCTCTTTGCCTGGGCATCCCCTCTGCCTGAGAGTGAAGCGCGGTGGCACCTGTGGAAAGAGCCTTAAGGAAAGGGACACGTCTGTCACTGCAGAGCGACGGAAGCCTGGCTGCTAAGGAGACACGAGGGGTAGATTAAGGCAGGGGAAAGGGCTTCACTCTGAGGAAGGAGTCTGGGCAGAAAGCATGCCGGTCCTGACCTTTGGGCTCAAGGAGACAGCCGCTCCTTGGCCACCTGTCCGTGGTGGAGACATGGGCTTGCTACCAGGCGCCTACCCTGAACTCGAGAAACAACTCCCAGAAAGAACTGGCCATCAGATGCCTTCTTCCTCCAGGATGTGGAAGCTTGGAGGAGGCATGGGGTTTAAGGGGAAGGAGTGGGGACATCCCCCAAAGCTCCCTATTCAGTGCACAGAGCGGTGTGCAGGGATCCTGTCACCTCTCCTTTCCGGTGGGGAAAGCACTGGCCTAGTCCCCGAGTCCGCCACAGCGCTAGAGTAAAAGGCCTAGCGATGCCTAAACCGGGAGATGGTAGTGTGCATAGAGTGCCACCCTAGGCTATGCACGCTACTTCACGGTTGTGGCTGTGTCTGCTTAATTCGGCCTGGCAGGGTGAACCCGGGAAGCTAACATGGAGCCCGGGAAAGCAAGGCCCAAAAGGCACCAGCTCTCCCGCAGCTCTGCTTCCCTGACGTGACTGAAGCCTTGCTGAAGAAGCCTCGGCGAAGTGCTGTTCGCTCCAAGCCAAAGCCTCTGAGAAAGCACAGCATTCGCTGAGAAATGTTCTGCGGGCTACTGCAGCTTGCCTGAGCCCAAACTCGCGGCTGGAGAAACCCGCATACAGCGAAAGCCTCTTTGCCTTGTGTTCTACAATGGGAAATCACAGCATTCGTTTGGAAATCTGAGTTGGGTTTGGGGAAGCTGCTGCTGCTTGCCTGAGCTAGTCTCCGCAGCACGGTGGAAGATACCCGCATGGAGCGAAATACTCTTTGCTCTAGCATCCCTTTACCTGAAAGAGACGCGTGGTTGCACACGTCTGTCACGGCGTTTCCCAGGAGCAAGTGTGGGGAAGGCGCAGCAGGCCACCTCCGGAGAAGAGAAGGAGCCCTTGGCCTTGGGGTCGGGAAACGCTCGGGAAGCAGGATAGCCTGCCATGGCACGAACAGCAGGCTCGAAGCAAAAGAAGTGTCACCCGCTCCCTGTGCGGAGAGATGGAAGCCAGGCTGCTAAGGAGACATGAGGGGATGACTAGGGCAGGGGCGCGTGCTATCCTCTGAGGAAGGAGTCTGGGCAGAATGCAGGCCTGTCTTGTGCCTCTGGTCCCAAGGGGACAGCATCTCCTTGGCCACCTGTCCCAAGGGCAGTCTTGGGCTTGCCACCAGGTGCCATACCCGCAACTCGCAGAAACAAACCCATGGAGAAACGGGCAGTCAGATGCCATCTTCCACCAAGATGTGGCAGCGATGTGGGTGGCAGGGGGTGTGCCGGGGTAGGAGTGGAGACTGTCCACCACAGTTTCCCATTCAAGTGCACGGGCCGTTTTCAGGGATCCTGTCGCCACCTCTCTCCTGTGCTGAAGGCACTGGCCTAACCCCGAGTCTCCCTGAGCGCCAGAGCAAAAGGCAAAGCCTTACCTACCCCAGGAGATGGTAATAGGCATAGAGTGCCATGCTAGGCCACGCAAGCTGCTGCAGGGCTGTGACTGTGTCTGCTTAGTTCGGCTTAGCAAGTTGAAACCCGGGTGTGAACTTGGAGCCCGGGAAAGCAAGGCACACGAGGCACTAGCTCCCCCGCGCGTCTTCTTCCCTGCCGCGACAGAGCGAACGACCAAAGCCTTGCTGAGGACAGCAGTGTACTGCGGTTCGGGCCAAGTTGAAAACCTCTGGGAAAGCATAGCAGTCGCTGGGAAATCAGAGTCGGTTCTGCGGTCTCTTCTGCTGTTTGCCTGAGCCCAGTCTCGTGGTGGGAGAAACCCGCATACAGCGAAAACCCTTTGCCCGGGCATCCCCTCTGGGAAAGCACAGCATTCGTTGGGAAATCAGAATCGGATGTGTGTGATGCTGCAGCTTAATGCCTGAGCTATTCTCTGCAGCATGGTGGAAGATACCCGTATGGAGCGAAATCCTCTTTGCCCCATCTGCCTGAGAGAGAAGCGCGTTTGCGCCTGTGGAAAGAGCCTTAAGGATAGGGACACGTCTATCACTGCGCTCCCCAGGAGCATGTCTGTGAAAGGTGCAGCACGCTGCCCAGGGAGAAGAGCAGGAGCCATTGGCTTTCTGGTCTGGAACGGTTGCGAAACAGGAGAGCCGGCCCTGGCAGGCACAGCGGCCGTTGGAAAAACAAGTGCCACCCGCTCCCTGTGCAGAGAGACGGAAGCCTGTCTCCTACGGAGAGAGGAGGGGATGAGTAGGGCAGGGCGCGTGCTACACTATGAAGAAGTTGTCTGGGCAGAAAACATGCCTGTCCTGAGCCTCTGGGCCCAAGGAGACAGCAACTCCTTGGCCACCTGTCCCTGGGGCAGACATGCGCTAGCCACGAGGAACCTACGCTGAACTGGCAGAAACAGCTCCCTGAAATAAGAGAGTCAGATGCCGTCTTCCTTCAGGATGTGGAAGCTTGGAAGTGGCATGGGGTATAGGGTGATGGGTGAGGACTGTCCCCGAAAGTTCCCTATACAGTGCATGGGCGGTGTGCAGGGATCCTGTCACGTCTCCTTTCCTCTGGCGAAAGGACTGGGCTAGTCCGCGAGAACGCCTGAGCGCCAGAGTAAAAGGCCAAGCGATGCCTACACCGGGAGATGGTAGTGTGCATAGGGTGCCATCCTAGGCTCCGCACGCTACTGCAGGGTTGGGGCCGTGTCTGCTTAATTCGGCCTGGCAGGGTGAACCAAGGAGGCGAACATTGAGCCCGGGAAAGCAAGGCCCAAAGGAACCAGCTCTCCCGCAGCTCTGCTTCCCTGACGCGACTGAAGCCTTGCTGAGGAAGCTGCGGGGAAGTGCTGTTCGCTCCAAGCCAAAACCTCTGAGAAAGCACTGCATTCGCTGAGAAATGTTCCGCGGGCTACTGCTGCTTGCCTGAGCCCAGTCTCGCGCCTGGAGAAACCCGCATACAGCGAAAGCCTCTTTGCCTTGTGATCTACACTGGGAAATCACAGCATTCGTTGGGAAATCTGAGTTGTGTTTGTGGATGCTGCTGCTGCTAGCCTGAGCTAGTCTCCGCAACACGGTGGAAGATACCCGCATGGAGCGAAATACTCTTTGCCCTAGCATCCCTTCAGCCTGAGAGAGACGCGTGGTTGCACACGTCTGTCACGGCGTTCCCCAGGAGCAAGTGTGGGGAAGGCGCAGCAGGCCGCGTCCGGAGAAGAGAAGGAGCCCTTGGCCTTGGGTTTGGGAAACGCTCGGGAAGCAGGATAGGCTGCCATGGCACGAACAGCAGGCCGATAGCAAGACAAGTGTCACCCGCTCCCTGTGCGGAGAGATGGAAGCCTGCCTGCTAAGGAGACATGATGGGACGACTAGGGCAGGGGCGCGTGCTATCCTCTGAGGAAGGAGTCTGGGCAGAATGCAGGCCTGTCTTGTGCCTCTGGTCCCAAGGGGACAGCATCTCCTTGGCCACCTGTCCCAAGGGCAGACTTGGGCTTGCCACCAGGTGCCATACCCGCAACTCGCAGAAACAACTCCATGGAGAAACGGCCAGTCAGATGCCATCTTCCACCATGATGTGGCAGCGATGTGGGCGGCAGGGGGTGTGCCGGGGAAGGAGTGGAGACTGTCCCCCACAGATCCCCATCCAAGTGCACGGGCCGTGTGCAGGGATCCTGTCGCCTCCTCTCTCCTGTGCTGATGGCACTGGCCTAGACGCCTACACTGCCTGAGCGCCGGTGTAAAAGGCAAAGCCTTACCTACCCCAGGAGATGGTAATAGGCATAGAGTGCCATGCTAGGCCACGCAAGCTGCTGCAGGGCTGTGACTGTGTCTGCATAGTTCGGCTTAGCATGTTGAAACCCGGGTGTGAAGTTGGAGCCCGGGAAAGCAAGGCCCAAGGGGCACCAGCTCTCCCGCGCTTCTTCTTCCCTACCGCGACAGAGCGAACGACCAAAGCCTTGCTGAGGAAGCAGCAGCGTAGTGCGGTTCGCGCCAAGTTGAAAACCTCTGGGAGAGTATAGCAGTCGCTGGGAAATCAGAGTCGGTTCTGCGGTCTCTTCTGCTGCTTGCCTGAGCCCAGTCTCGCGGTGGGAGAAACCCGCATACAGCGAAACCCCTTTGCCCGGGCATCCCCTCTGGGAAAGCACAGCATTCGTTGGGAAATCAGAATCGGATGTGTGTGATGCTGCAGCTTAATGCCTGAGCTAGTCTCTGCAGCATGGTGGAAGATACCCGCATGGAGCGAAATCCTCTTTGCCCTAGCACCCCTCTGCCTGAGAGAGATGCGCGGTTGCGCCTGTGGAAAGAGCCTTAAGGAAAGGGACACGTCTATCACTGCGCTCCCCAGGAGCATGTCTGTGGAAGGTGCAGCACGCTGCCCAGGGAGAAGTGCAGGAGCCGTTGGCTTTCTGGTCTGGAAATGGTTGCGAAACAGGAGAGCCGGCCCTGGCAGGCTCAGCGGCCGGTGGCACTACAAGTGTTACCCGCTCCCGGTGCAGAGAGATGGAAGCCTGTCTGCTACAGAGAGAGGAGGGGATGAGTAGGGCAGGGCGCGTGCTCCACTCTTAGGAAGGAGTCCGGGCAGAAAGCATGCCTGTCCTGAGCCTCTGGGCCCAAGGAGACAGCAGCTCCTTGGCCACCTGTCCCTGGGGCAGACATGCGCTAGCCACCAGGAGCCTACGCTGAACTCGCAGAAACAGCTCCCAGAAATAACAGGGAGTCAGATGCCGTCTTCCTTCAGGATGGGGAATCTTGGAGGTGGTATGAAGTTTAGAGTGATGGGGTGAGGACAGTCCCCGAAAGCTCCCTATTTAGTGCACGGGCGGTGTGCAGGGTTCCTGTCACGTCGCCTTTCCTGTGGGGAAAGCACTGGACAGTCTGCATAGTTCGGCTTAGCATGTTGAACTAGTCCGCATGAACGCCTGAGCGCCAGGGTAAAAGGCCAAGCGATGCCTACACCGGGAGATGGTAGTGTGCATAGGGTGCCATCCTAGGCTCCGCACGCTACTGCAGGGTTGGGGCCGTGTCTGCTAAATTCGGCCTGGCAGGGTGAACCAAGGAGGCGAACATTGAGCCCGGGAAAGCAAGGCCCAAAAGGCACCAGCTCTCCCGCAGCTCTGCTTCCCTGACGCGACTGAAGCCTTGCTGAGGAAGCCGCGGGGAAGTGCTGTTCGCTCCAAGCCAAAACCTCTGAGAAAGCACTGCATTCGCTGAGAAATGTTCTGCGGGCTACTGCTTTTTGCCTGAGCCCAGTCTCGCGCCTGGATAAACCTGCATACAGCGAAAGCCTCTTTGCCTCGTGATCTACACTGGGAAATCACAGCATTCTTTGGGAAATCTGAGTTGTGTTTGTGGATGCTGCTGCTGCTAGCCTGAGCTAGTCTCCGCAGCACGGTGGAAGATTCCCGCATGGAGCGAAATACTCTTTGCCCTAGCATCCCTTCAGCCTGAGAGAGACGCGTGGTTGCACACGTCTGTCACGGCGTTCCCCAGGAGCAAGTGTGGGGAAGGCGCAGCAGGCCGCGTCCGGAGAAGAGAAGGAGCCCTTGGCCTCGGGGTTGGGAAACGCTCGGGAAGCAGGATAGGCTGCCATGGCACGAACAGCAGGCCGGTAGCAAGACAAGTGTCACCCGCTCCCTGTGCGGAGAGATGGAAGCCTGGCTGCTAAGGAGACATGAGGGGACGACTAGGGCAGGGGCGCGTGCTATCCTCTGAGGAAGGAGTCTGGGCAGAAGGCAGGCCTGTCTTGTGCCTCTGGTCCCAATGGGACAGCATCTCCTTGGCCACCTGTCCCAAGGGCAGACTTGGGCTTGCCACCAGGTGCCATACCCGCAACTCGCAGAAACAACCCCATGGAGAAACGGGCAGTCAGATGCCATCTTCCACCAAGATGTGGCAGCGATGTGGGTGGCAGGGGGTGTGCCGGGGAAGGAGTGGAGACTGTCCTCCACAGTTCCTCATCCAAGTGCACGGGCCCTTTGCAGGGATCCTGTCGCCACCTCTCTTTGTGCTGAAGGCACTGGCCTAGACCCCGATTCTCCCTGAGCGCCAGAGCAAAAGGCAAAGCCTTACCTACCCCAGGAGATCGTAATAGGCATAGAGTGCCATGCTAGGCCACGCAAGCTGCTGCAGGGCTGTGACTGTGTCTGCTTAGTTCGGCTTAGCAAGGTGAACCCCGGGTGCGATCTTGGAGCTCGGGAAAGCAAGGCCCAAGAGGCACCAGCTCTCCCGCAGCTCTTCTTCCCTGAAGCGAACGAAGCCTTGCTGAGGAAGCAGCAGTGAAGTGAGGTTCGCCCAAGCCCAAAGCTTCTGTGAAAGCACAACATTCGCTGAAAATCAGAGTCGGTACTGTGGGCTGCTGCTGCTGGTTGCCTGAGCCATTCTCACAGTGGGAGAAAACCGCATACAGCGAAGGCTCTTTGCCAGGGCGTCTCCTCTGGGAAAGCACAGCATTCGTTGGGAAATCAGAGTCGGGTCTGTGGGATGCTGCCTGCTGCTTGCCTCAGCTAGTCTCCACAGCACGGTGGACTAAACCCGCATGGAGCGAAATCCTCTTTGCCTGGGCATCCCCTCTGCCTGAGAGTGAAGCGCGGTGGCACCTGTGGAAAGAGCCTTAAGGAAAGGGACACGTCTGTCACTGCAGAGCGACGGAAGCCTGGCTGCTAAGGAGACACGAGGGGTAGATTAAGGCAGGGGAAAGGGCTTCACTCTGAGGAAGGAGTCTGGGCAGAAAGCATGCCGGTCCTGACCTTTGGGCTCAAGGAGACAGCCGCTCCTTGGCCACCTGTCCGTGGTGGAGACATGGGCTTGCTACCAGGCGCCTACCCTGAACTCGAGAAACAACTCCCAGAAAGAACTGGCCATCAGATGCCTTCTTCCTCCAGGATGTGGAAGCTTGGAGGAGGCATGGGGTTTAAGGGGAAGGAGTGGGGACATCCCCCAAAGCTCCCTATTCAGTGCACAGAGCGGTGTGCAGGGATCCTGTCACCTCTCCTTTCCGGTGGGGAAAGCACTGGCCTAGTCCCCGAGTCCGCCACAGCGCTAGAGTAAAAGGCCTAGCGATGCCTAAACCGGGAGATGGTAGTGTGCATAGAGTGCCACCCTAGGCTATGCACGCTACTTCACGGTTGTGGCTGTGTCTGCTTAATTCGGCCTGGCAGGGTGAACCCGGGAAGCTAACATGGAGCCCGGGAAAGCAAGGCCCAAAAGGCACCAGCTCTCCCGCAGCTCTGCTTCCCTGACGTGACTGAAGCCTTGCTGAAGAAGCCTCGGCGAAGTGCTGTTCGCTCCAAGCCAAAGCCTCTGAGAAAGCACAGCATTCGCTGAGAAATGTTCTGCGGGCTACTGCGGCTTGCCTGAGCCCAAACTCGCGGCTGGAGAAACCCGCATACAGCGAAAGCCTCTTTGCCTTGTGTTCTACAATGGGAAATCACAGCATTCGTTTGGAAATCTGAGTTGGGTTTGGGGAAGCTGCTGCTGCTTGCCTGAGCTAGTCTCCGCAGCACGGTGGAAGATACCCGCATGGAGCGAAATACTCTTTGCTCTAGCATCCCTTTACCTGAAAGAGACGCGTGGTTGCACACGTCTGTCACGGCGTTTCCCAGGAGCAAGTGTGGGGAAGGCGCAGCAGGCCACCTCCGGAGAAGAGAAGGAGCCCTTGGCCTTGGGGTCGGGAAACGCTCGGGAAGCAGGATAGCCTGCCATGGCACGAACAGCAGGCCCGAAGCAAAAGAAGTGTCACCCGCTCCCTGTGCGGAGAGATGGAAGCCAGGCTGCTAAGGAGACATGAGGGGATGACTAGGGCAGGGGCGCGTGCTATCCTCTGAGGAAGGAGTCTGGGCAGAATGCAGGCCTGTCTTGTGCCTCTGGTCCCAAGGGGACAGCATCTCCTTGGCCACCTGTCCCAAGGGCAGTCTTGGGCTTGCCACCAGGTGCCATACCCGCAACTCGCAGAAACAAACCCATGGAGAAACGGGCAGTCAGATGCCATCTTCCACCAAGATGTGGCAGCGATGTGGGTGGCAGGGGGTGTGCCGGGGTAGGAGTGGAGACTGTCCACCACAGTTTCCCATTCAAGTGCACGGGCCGTTTTCAGGGATCCTGTCGCCACCTCTCTCCTGTGCTGAAGGCACTGGCCTAACCCCGAGTCTCCCTGAGCGCCAGAGCAAAAGGCAAAGCCTTACCTACCCCAGGAGATGGTAATAGGCATAGAGTGCCATGCTAGGCCACGCAAGCTGCTGCAGGGCTGTGACTGTGTCTGCTTAGTTCGGCTTAGCAAGTTGAAACCCGGGTGTGAACTTGGAGCCCGGGAAAGCAAGGCACACGAGGCACTAGCTCCCCCGCGCGTCTTCTTCCCTGCCGCGACAGAGCGAACGACCAAAGCCTTGCTGAGGACAGCAGTGTACTGCGGTTCGGGCCAAGTTGAAAACCTCTGGGAAAGCATAGCAGTCGCTGGGAAATCAGAGTCGGTTCTGCGGTCTCTTCTGCTGTTTGCCTGAGCCCAGTCTCGTGGTGGGAGAAACCCGCATACAGCGAAAACCCTTTGCCCGGGCATCCCCTCTGGGAAAGCACAGCATTCGTTGGGAAATCAGAATCGGATGTGTGTGATGCTGCAGCTTAATGCCTGAGCTATTCTCTGCAGCATGGTGGAAGATACCCGTATGGAGCGAAATCCTCTTTGCCCCATCTGCCTGAGAGAGAAGCGCGTTTGCGCCTGTGGAAAGAGCCTTAAGGATAGGGACACGTCTATCACTGCGCTCCCCAGGAGCATGTCTGTGAAAGGTGCAGCACGCTGCCCAGGGAGAAGAGCAGGAGCCATTGGCTTTCTGGTCTGGAACGGTTGCGAAACAGGAGAGCCGGCCCTGGCAGGCACAGCGGCCGTTGGAAAAACAAGTGCCACCCGCTCCCTGTGCAGAGAGACGGAAGCCTGTCTCCTACGGAGAGAGGAGGGGATGAGTAGGGCAGGGCGCGTGCTACACTATGAAGAAGTTGTCTGGGCAGAAAACATGCCTGTCCTGAGCCTCTGGGCCCAAGGAGACAGCAACTCCTTGGCCACCTGTCCCTGGGGCAGACATGCGCTAGCCACGAGGAACCTACGCTGAACTGGCAGAAACAGCTCCCTGAAATAAGAGAGTCAGATGCCGTCTTCCTTCAGGATGTGGAAGCTTGGAAGTGGCATGGGGTATAGGGTGATGGGTGAGGACTGTCCCCGAAAGTTCCCTATACAGTGCATGGGCGGTGTGCAGGGATCCTGTCACGTCTCCTTTCCTCTGGCGAAAGGACTGGGCTAGTCCGCGAGAACGCCTGAGCGCCAGAGTAAAAGGCCAAGCGATGCCTACACCGGGAGATGGTAGTGTGCATAGGGTGCCATCCTAGGCTCCGCACGCTACTGCAGGGTTGGGGCCGTGTCTGCTTAATTCGGCCTGGCAGGGTGAACCAAGGAGGCGAACATTGAGCCCGGGAAAGCAAGGCCCAAAGGAACCAGCTCTCCCGCAGCTCTGCTTCCCTGACGCGACTGAAGCCTTGCTGAGGAAGCTGCGGGGAAGTGCTGTTCGCTCCAAGCCAAAACCTCTGAGAAAGCACTGCATTCGCTGAGAAATGTTCCGCGGGCTACTGCTGCTTGCCTGAGCCCAGTCTCGCGCCTGGAGAAACCCGCATACAGCGAAAGCCTCTTTGCCTTGTGATCTACACTGGGAAATCACAGCATTCGTTGGGAAATCTGAGTTGTGTTTGTGGATGCTGCTGCTGCTAGCCTGAGCTAGTCTCCGCAACACGGTGGAAGATACCCGCATGGAGCGAAATACTCTTTGCCCTAGCATCCCTTCAGCCTGAGAGAGACGCGTGGTTGCACACGTCTGTCACGGCGTTCCCCAGGAGCAAGTGTGGGGAAGGCGCAGCAGGCCGCGTCCGGAGAAGAGAAGGAGCCCTTGGCCTTGGGTTTGGGAAACGCTCGGGAAGCAGGATAGGCTGCCATGGCACGAACAGCAGGCCGATAGCAAGACAAGTGTCACCCGCTCCCTGTGCGGAGAGATGGAAGCCTGCCTGCTAAGGAGACATGATGGGACGACTAGGGCAGGGGCGCGTGCTATCCTCTGAGGAAGGAGTCTGGGCAGAATGCAGGCCTGTCTTGTGCCTCTGGTCCCAAGGGGACAGCATCTCCTTGGCCACCTGTCCCAAGGGCAGACTTGGGCTTGCCACCAGGTGCCATACCCGCAACTCGCAGAAACAACTCCATGGAGAAACGGCCAGTCAGATGCCATCTTCCACCATGATGTGGCAGCGATGTGGGCGGCAGGGGGTGTGCCGGGGAAGGAGTGGAGACTGTCCCCCACAGATCCCCATCCAAGTGCACGGGCCGTGTGCAGGGATCCTGTCGCCTCCTCTCTCCTGTGCTGATGGCACTGGCCTAGACGCCTACACTGCCTGAGCGCCGGTGTAAAAGGCAAAGCCTTACCTACCCCAGGAGATGGTAATAGGCATAGAGTGCCATGCTAGGCCACGCAAGCTGCTGCAGGCTGTGACTGTGTCTGCATAGTTCGGCTTAGCATGTTGAAACCCGGGTGTGAAGTTGGAGCCCGGAAGCAAGGCCCAAGGGGCACCAGCTCTCCCGCGCTTCTTCTTCCCTACCGCGACAGAGCGAACGACCAAAGCCTTGCTGAGGAAGCAGCAGCGTAGTGCGGTTCGCGCCAAGTTGAAAACCTCTGGGAGAGTATAGCAGTCGCTGGAAATCAGAGTCTGTTCTGCGGTCTCTTCTGCTGCTTGCCTGAGCCCAGTCTCGCGGTGGGAGAAACCCGCATACAGCGAAACCCCTTTGCCCGGGCATCCCCTCTGGGAAAGCACAGCATTCGTTGGGAAATCAGAATCGGATGTGTGTGATGCTGCAGCTTGCTTAATGCCTGAGCTAGTCTCTGCAGCATGGTGGAAGATACCCGCATGGAGCGAAATCCTCTTTGCCCTAGCACCCCTCTGCCTGAGAGAGATGCGCGGTTGCGCCTGTGGAAAGAGCCTTAAGGAAAGGGACACGTCTATCACTGCGCTCCCCAGGAGCATGTCTGTGGAAGGTGCAGCACGCTGCCCAGGGAGAAGTGCAGGAGCCGTTGGCTTTCTGGTCTGGAAATGGTTGCGAAACAGGAGAGCCGGCCCTGGCAGGCTCAGCGGCCGGTGGCACTACAAGTGTTACCCGCTCCCGGTGCAGAGAGATGGAAGCCTGTCTGCTACAGAGAGAGGAGGGGATGAGTAGGGCAGGGCGCGTGCTCCACTCTTAGGAAGGAGTCCGGGCAGAAAGCATGCCTGTCCTGAGCCTCTGGGCCCAAGGAGACAGCAGCTCCTTGGCCACCTGTCCCTGGGGCAGACATGCGCTAGCCACCAGGAGCCTACGCTGAACTCGCAGAAACAGCTCCCAGAAATAACAGGGAGTCAGATGCCGTCTTCCTTCAGGATGGGGAATCTTGGAGGTGGTATGAAGTTTAGAGTGATGGGGTGAGGACAGTCCCCGAAAGCTCCCTATTTAGTGCACGGGCGGTGTGCAGGGTTCCTGTCACGTCGCCTTTCCTGTGGGGAAAGCACTGGACAGTCTGCATAGTTCGGCTTAGCATGTTGAACTAGTCCGCATGAACGCCTGAGCGCCAGGGTAAAAGGCCAAGCGATGCCTACACCGGGAGATGGTAGTGTGCATAGGGTGCCATCCTAGGCTCCGCACGCTACTGCAGGGTTGGGGCCGTGTCTGCTAAATTCGGCCTGGCAGGGTGAACCAAGGAGGCGAACATTGAGCCCGGGAAAGCAAGGCCCAAAAGGCACCAGCTCTCCCGCAGCTCTGCTTCCCTGACGCGACTGAAGCCTTGCTGAGGAAGCCGCGGGGAAGTGCTGTTCGCTCCAAGCCAAAACCTCTGAGAAAGCACTGCATTCGCTGAGAAATGTTCTGCGGGCTACTGCTTTTTGCCTGAGCCCAGTCTCGCGCCTGGATAAACCTGCATACAGCGAAAGCCTCTTTGCCTCGTGATCTACACTGGGAAATCACAGCATTCTTTGGGAAATCTGAGTTGTGTTTGTGGATGCTGCTGCTGCTAGCCTGAGCTAGTCTCCGCAGCACGGTGGAAGATTCCCGCATGGAGCGAAATACTCTTTGCCCTAGCATCCCTTCAGCCTGAGAGAGACGCGTGGTTGCACACGTCTGTCACGGCGTTCCCCAGGAGCAAGTGTGGGGAAGGCGCAGCAGGCCGCGTCCGGAGAAGAGAAGGAGCCCTTGGCCTCGGGGTTGGGAAACGCTCGGGAAGCAGGATAGGCTGCCATGGCACGAACAGCAGGCCGGTAGCAAGACAAGTGTCACCCGCTCCCTGTGCGGAGAGATGGAAGCCTGGCTGCTAAGGAGACATGAGGGGACGACTAGGGCAGGGGCGCGTGCTATCCTCTGAGGAAGGAGTCTGGGCAGAAGGCAGGCCTGTCTTGTGCCTCTGGTCCCAATGGGACAGCATCTCCTTGGCCACCTGTCCCAAGGGCAGACTTGGGCTTGCCACCAGGTGCCATACCCGCAACTCGCAGAAACAACCCCATGGAGAAACGGGCAGTCAGATGCCATCTTCCACCAAGATGTGGCAGCGATGTGGGTGGCAGGGGGTGTGCCGGGGAAGGAGTGGAGACTGTCCTCCACAGTTCCTCATCCAAGTGCACGGGCCCTTTGCAGGGATCCTGTCGCCACCTCTCTTTGTGCTGAAGGCACTGGCCTAGACCCCGATTCTCCCTGAGCGCCAGAGCAAAAGGCAAAGCCTTACCTACCCCAGGAGATCGTAATAGGCATAGAGTGCCATGCTAGGCCACGCAAGCTGCTGCAGGGCTGTGACTGTGTCTGCTTAGTTCGGCTTAGCAAGGTGAACCCCGGGTGCGATCTTGGAGCTCGGGAAAGCAAGGCCCAAGAGGCACCAGCTCTCCCGCAGCTCTTCTTCCCTGAAGCGAACGAAGCCTTGCTGAGGAAGCAGCAGTGAAGTGAGGTTCGCCCAAGCCCAAAGCTTCTGTGAAAGCACAACATTCGCTGAAAATCAGAGTCGGTACTGTGGGCTGCTGCTGCTGGTTGCCTGAGCCATTCTCACAGTGGGAGAAAACCGCATACAGCGAAGGCTCTTTGCCAGGGCGTCTCCTCTGGGAAAGCACAGCATTCGTTGGGAAATCAGAGTCGGGTCTGTGGGATGCTGCCTGCTGCTTGCCTCAGCTAGTCTCCACAGCACGGTGGACTAAACCCGCATGGAGCGAAATCCTCTTTGCCTGGGCATCCCCTCTGCCTGAGAGTGAAGCGCGGTGGCACCTGTGGAAAGAGCCTTAAGGAAAGGGACACGTCTGTCACTGCAGAGCGACGGAAGCCTGGCTGCTAAGGAGACACGAGGGGTAGATTAAGGCAGGGGAAAGGGCTTCACTCTGAGGAAGGAGTCTGGGCAGAAAGCATGCCGGTCCTGACCTTTGGGCTCAAGGAGACAGCCGCTCCTTGGCCACCTGTCCGTGGTGGAGACATGGGCTTGCTACCAGGCGCCTACCCTGAACTCGAGAAACAACTCCCAGAAAGAACTGGCCATCAGATGCCTTCTTCCTCCAGGATGTGGAAGCTTGGAGGAGGCATGGGGTTTAAGGGGAAGGAGTGGGGACATCCCCCAAAGCTCCCTATTCAGTGCACAGAGCGGTGTGCAGGGATCCTGTCACCTCTCCTTTCCGGTGGGGAAAGCACTGGCCTAGTCCCCGAGTCCGCCACAGCGCTAGAGTAAAAGGCCTAGCGATGCCTAAACCGGGAGATGGTAGTGTGCATAGAGTGCCACCCTAGGCTATGCACGCTACTTCACGGTTGTGGCTGTGTCTGCTTAATTCGGCCTGGCAGGGTGAACCCGGGAAGCTAACATGGAGCCCGGGAAAGCAAGGCCCAAAAGGCACCAGCTCTCCCGCAGCTCTGCTTCCCTGACGTGACTGAAGCCTTGCTGAAGAAGCCTCGGCGAAGTGCTGTTCGCTCCAAGCCAAAGCCTCTGAGAAAGCACAGCATTCGCTGAGAAATGTTCTGCGGGCTACTGCGGCTTGCCTGAGCCCAAACTCGCGGCTGGAGAAACCCGCATACAGCGAAAGCCTCTTTGCCTTGTGTTCTACAATGGGAAATCACAGCATTCGTTTGGAAATCTGAGTTGGGTTTGGGGAAGCTGCTGCTGCTTGCCTGAGCTAGTCTCCGCAGCACGGTGGAAGATACCCGCATGGAGCGAAATACTCTTTGCTCTAGCATCCCTTTACCTGAAAGAGACGCGTGGTTGCACACGTCTGTCACGGCGTTTCCCAGGAGCAAGTGTGGGGAAGGCGCAGCAGGCCACCTCCGGAGAAGAGAAGGAGCCCTTGGCCTTGGGGTCGGGAAACGCTCGGGAAGCAGGATAGCCTGCCATGGCACGAACAGCAGGCCCGAAGCAAAAGAAGTGTCACCCGCTCCCTGTGCGGAGAGATGGAAGCCAGGCTGCTAAGGAGACATGAGGGGATGACTAGGGCAGGGGCGCGTGCTATCCTCTGAGGAAGGAGTCTGGGCAGAATGCAGGCCTGTCTTGTGCCTCTGGTCCCAAGGGGACAGCATCTCCTTGGCCACCTGTCCCAAGGGCAGTCTTGGGCTTGCCACCAGGTGCCATACCCGCAACTCGCAGAAACAAACCCATGGAGAAACGGGCAGTCAGATGCCATCTTCCACCAAGATGTGGCAGCGATGTGGGTGGCAGGGGGTGTGCCGGGGTAGGAGTGGAGACTGTCCACCACAGTTTCCCATTCAAGTGCACGGGCCGTTTTCAGGGATCCTGTCGCCACCTCTCTCCTGTGCTGAAGGCACTGGCCTAACCCCGAGTCTCCCTGAGCGCCAGAGCAAAAGGCAAAGCCTTACCTACCCCAGGAGATGGTAATAGGCATAGAGTGCCATGCTAGGCCACGCAAGCTGCTGCAGGGCTGTGACTGTGTCTGCTTAGTTCGGCTTAGCAAGTTGAAACCCGGGTGTGAACTTGGAGCCCGGGAAAGCAAGGCACACGAGGCACTAGCTCCCCCGCGCGTCTTCTTCCCTGCCGCGACAGAGCGAACGACCAAAGCCTTGCTGAGGACAGCAGTGTACTGCGGTTCGGGCCAAGTTGAAAACCTCTGGGAAAGCATAGCAGTCGCTGGGAAATCAGAGTCGGTTCTGCGGTCTCTTCTGCTGTTTGCCTGAGCCCAGTCTCGTGGTGGGAGAAACCCGCATACAGCGAAAACCCTTTGCCCGGGCATCCCCTCTGGGAAAGCACAGCATTCGTTGGGAAATCAGAATCGGATGTGTGTGATGCTGCAGCTTAATGCCTGAGCTATTCTCTGCAGCATGGTGGAAGATACCCGTATGGAGCGAAATCCTCTTTGCCCCATCTGCCTGAGAGAGAAGCGCGTTTGCGCCTGTGGAAAGAGCCTTAAGGATAGGGACACGTCTATCACTGCGCTCCCCAGGAGCATGTCTGTGAAAGGTGCAGCACGCTGCCCAGGGAGAAGAGCAGGAGCCATTGGCTTTCTGGTCTGGAACGGTTGCGAAACAGGAGAGCCGGCCCTGGCAGGCACAGCGGCCGTTGGAAAAACAAGTGCCACCCGCTCCCTGTGCAGAGAGACGGAAGCCTGTCTCCTACGGAGAGAGGAGGGGATGAGTAGGGCAGGGCGCGTGCTACACTATGAAGAAGTTGTCTGGGCAGAAAACATGCCTGTCCTGAGCCTCTGGGCCCAAGGAGACAGCAACTCCTTGGCCACCTGTCCCTGGGGCAGACATGCGCTAGCCACGAGGAACCTACGCTGAACTGGCAGAAACAGCTCCCTGAAATAACAGAGTCAGATGCCGTCTTCCTTCAGGATGTGGAAGCTTGGAAGTGGCATGGGGTATAGGGTGATGGGTGAGGACTGTCCCCGAAAGTTCCCTATACAGTGCATGGGCGGTGTGCAGGGATCCTGTCACGTCTCCTTTCCTCTGGCGAAAGGACTGGGCTAGTCCGCGAGAACGCCTGAGCGCCAGAGTAAAAGGCCAAGCGATGCCTACACCGGGAGATGGTAGTGTGCATAGGGTGCCATCCTAGGCTCCGCACGCTACTGCAGGGTTGGGGCCGTGTCTGCTTAATTCGGCCTGGCAGGGTGAACCAAGGAGGCGAACATTGAGCCCGGGAAAGCAAGGCCCAAAGGAACCAGCTCTCCCGCAGCTCTGCTTCCCTGACGCGACTGAAGCCTTGCTGAGGAAGCTGCGGGGAAGTGCTGTTCGCTCCAAGCCAAAACCTCTGAGAAAGCACTGCATTCGCTGAGAAATGTTCCGCGGGCTACTGCTGCTTGCCTGAGCCCAGTCTCGCGCCTGGAGAAACCCGCATACAGCGAAAGCCTCTTTGCCTTGTGATCTACACTGGGAAATCACAGCATTCGTTGGGAAATCTGAGTTGTGTTTGTGGATGCTGCTGCTGCTAGCCTGAGCTAGTCTCCGCAACACGGTGGAAGATACCCGCATGGAGCGAAATACTCTTTGCCCTAGCATCCCTTCAGCCTGAGAGAGACGCGTGGTTGCACACGTCTGTCACGGCGTTCCCCAGGAGCAAGTGTGGGGAAGGCGCAGCAGGCCGCGTCCGGAGAAGAGAAGGAGCCCTTGGCCTTGGGTTTGGGAAACGCTCGGGAAGCAGGATAGGCTGCCATGGCACGAACAGCAGGCCGATAGCAAGACAAGTGTCACCCGCTCCCTGTGCGGAGAGATGGAAGCCTGCCTGCTAAGGAGACATGATGGGACGACTAGGGCAGGGGCGCGTGCTATCCTCTGAGGAAGGAGTCTGGGCAGAATGCAGGCCTGTCTTGTGCCTCTGGTCCCAAGGGGACAGCATCTCCTTGGCCACCTGTCCCAAGGGCAGACTTGGGCTTGCCACCAGGTGCCATACCCGCAACTCGCAGAAACAACTCCATGGAGAAACGGCCAGTCAGATGCCATCTTCCACCATGATGTGGCAGCGATGTGGGCGGCAGGGGGTGTGCCGGGGAAGGAGTGGAGACTGTCCCCCACAGATCCCCATCCAAGTGCACGGGCCGTGTGCAGGGATCCTGTCGCCTCCTCTCTCCTGTGCTGATGGCACTGGCCTAGACGCCTACACTGCCTGAGCGCCGGTGTAAAAGGCAAAGCCTTACCTACCCCAGGAGATGGTAATAGGCATAGAGTGCCATGCTAGGCCACGCAAGCTGCTGCAGGGCTGTGACTGTGTCTGCATAGTTCGGCTTAGCATGTTGAAACCCGGGTGTGAAGTTGGAGCCCGGGAAAGCAAGGCCCAAGGGGCACCAGCTCTCCCGCGCTTCTTCTTCCCTACCGCGACAGAGCGAACGACCAAAGCCTTGCTGAGGAAGCAGCAGCGTAGTGCGGTTCGCGCCAAGTTGAAAACCTCTGGGAGAGTATAGCAGTCGCTGGGAAATCAGAGTCGGTTCTGCGGTCTCTTCTGCTGCTTGCCTGAGCCCAGTCTCGCGGTGGGAGAAACCCGCATACAGCGAAACCCCTTTGCCCGGGCATCCCCTCTGGGAAAGCACAGCATTCGTTGGGAAATCAGAATCGGATGTGTGTGATGCTGCAGCTTAATGCCTGAGCTAGTCTCTGCAGCATGGTGGAAGATACCCGCATGGAGCGAAATCCTCTTTGCCCTAGCACCCCTCTGCCTGAGAGAGATGCGCGGTTGCGCCTGTGGAAAGAGCCTTAAGGAAAGGGACACGTCTATCACTGCGCTCCCCAGGAGCATGTCTGTGGAAGGTGCAGCACGCTGCCCAGGGAGAAGTGCAGGAGCCGTTGGCTTTCTGGTCTGGAAATGGTTGCGAAACAGGAGAGCCGGCCCTGGCAGGCTCAGCGGCCGGTGGCACTACAAGTGTTACCCGCTCCCGGTGCAGAGAGATGGAAGCCTGTCTGCTACAGAGAGAGGAGGGGATGAGTAGGGCAGGGCGCGTGCTCCACTCTTAGGAAGGAGTCCGGGCAGAAAGCATGCCTGTCCTGAGCCTCTGGGCCCAAGGAGACAGCAGCTCCTTGGCCACCTGTCCCTGGGGCAGACATGCGCTAGCCACCAGGAGCCTACGCTGAACTCGCAGAAACAGCTCCCAGAAATAACAGGGAGTCAGATGCCGTCTTCCTTCAGGATGGGGAATCTTGGAGGTGGTATGAAGTTTAGAGTGATGGGGTGAGGACAGTCCCCGAAAGCTCCCTATTTAGTGCACGGGCGGTGTGCAGGGTTCCTGTCACGTCGCCTTTCCTGTGGGGAAAGCACTGGACAGTCTGCATAGTTCGGCTTAGCATGTTGAACTAGTCCGCATGAACGCCTGAGCGCCAGGGTAAAAGGCCAAGCGATGCCTACACCGGGAGATGGTAGTGTGCATAGGGTGCCATCCTAGGCTCCGCACGCTACTGCAGGGTTGGGGCCGTGTCTGCTAAATTCGGCCTGGCAGGGTGAACCAAGGAGGCGAACATTGAGCCCGGGAAAGCAAGGCCCAAAAGGCACCAGCTCTCCCGCAGCTCTGCTTCCCTGACGCGACTGAAGCCTTGCTGAGGAAGCCGCGGGGAAGTGCTGTTCGCTCCAAGCCAAAACCTCTGAGAAAGCACTGCATTCGCTGAGAAATGTTCTGCGGGCTACTGCTTTTTGCCTGAGCCCAGTCTCGCGCCTGGATAAACCTGCATACAGCGAAAGCCTCTTTGCCTCGTGATCTACACTGGGAAATCACAGCATTCTTTGGGAAATCTGAGTTGTGTTTGTGGATGCTGCTGCTGCTAGCCTGAGCTAGTCTCCGCAGCACGGTGGAAGATTCCCGCATGGAGCGAAATACTCTTTGCCCTAGCATCCCTTCAGCCTGAGAGAGACGCGTGGTTGCACACGTCTGTCACGGCGTTCCCCAGGAGCAAGTGTGGGGAAGGCGCAGCAGGCCGCGTCCGGAGAAGAGAAGGAGCCCTTGGCCTCGGGGTTGGGAAACGCTCGGGAAGCAGGATAGGCTGCCATGGCACGAACAGCAGGCCGGTAGCAAGACAAGTGTCACCCGCTCCCTGTGCGGAGAGATGGAAGCCTGGCTGCTAAGGAGACATGAGGGGACGACTAGGGCAGGGGCGCGTGCTATCCTCTGAGGAAGGAGTCTGGGCAGAAGGCAGGCCTGTCTTGTGCCTCTGGTCCCAATGGGACAGCATCTCCTTGGCCACCTGTCCCAAGGGCAGACTTGGGCTTGCCACCAGGTGCCATACCCGCAACTCGCAGAAACAACCCCATGGAGAAACGGGCAGTCAGATGCCATCTTCCACCAAGATGTGGCAGCGATGTGGGTGGCAGGGGGTGTGCCGGGGAAGGAGTGGAGACTGTCCTCCACAGTTCCTCATCCAAGTGCACGGGCCCTTTGCAGGGATCCTGTCGCCACCTCTCTTTGTGCTGAAGGCACTGGCCTAGACCCCGATTCTCCCTGAGCGCCAGAGCAAAAGGCAAAGCCTTACCTACCCCAGGAGATCGTAATAGGCATAGAGTGCCATGCTAGGCCACGCAAGCTGCTGCAGGGCTGTGACTGTGTCTGCTTAGTTCGGCTTAGCAAGGTGAACCCCGGGTGCGATCTTGGAGCTCGGGAAAGCAAGGCCCAAGAGGCACCAGCTCTCCCGCAGCTCTTCTTCCCTGAAGCGAACGAAGCCTTGCTGAGGAAGCAGCAGTGAAGTGAGGTTCGCCCAAGCCCAAAGCTTCTGTGAAAGCACAACATTCGCTGAAAATCAGAGTCGGTACTGTGGGCTGCTGCTGCTGGTTGCCTGAGCCATTCTCACAGTGGGAGAAAACCGCATACAGCGAAGGCTCTTTGCCAGGGCGTCTCCTCTGGGAAAGCACAGCATTCGTTGGGAAATCAGAGTCGGGTCTGTGGGATGCTGCCTGCTGCTTGCCTCAGCTAGTCTCCACAGCACGGTGGACTAAACCCGCATGGAGCGAAATCCTCTTTGCCTGGGCATCCCCTCTGCCTGAGAGTGAAGCGCGGTGGCACCTGTGGAAAGAGCCTTAAGGAAAGGGACACGTCTGTCACTGCAGAGCGACGGAAGCCTGGCTGCTAAGGAGACACGAGGGGTAGATTAAGGCAGGGGAAAGGGCTTCACTCTGAGGAAGGAGTCTGGGCAGAAAGCATGCCGGTCCTGACCTTTGGGCTCAAGGAGACAGCCGCTCCTTGGCCACCTGTCCGTGGTGGAGACATGGGCTTGCTACCAGGCGCCTACCCTGAACTCGAGAAACAACTCCCAGAAAGAACTGGCCATCAGATGCCTTCTTCCTCCAGGATGTGGAAGCTTGGAGGAGGCATGGGGTTTAAGGGGAAGGAGTGGGGACATCCCCCAAAGCTCCCTATTCAGTGCACAGAGCGGTGTGCAGGGATCCTGTCACCTCTCCTTTCCGGTGGGGAAAGCACTGGCCTAGTCCCCGAGTCCGCCACAGCGCTAGAGTAAAAGGCCTAGCGATGCCTAAACCGGGAGATGGTAGTGTGCATAGAGTGCCACCCTAGGCTATGCACGCTACTTCACGGTTGTGGCTGTGTCTGCTTAATTCGGCCTGGCAGGGTGAACCCGGGAAGCTAACATGGAGCCCGGGAAAGCAAGGCCCAAAAGGCACCAGCTCTCCCGCAGCTCTGCTTCCCTGACGTGACTGAAGCCTTGCTGAAGAAGCCTCGGCGAAGTGCTGTTCGCTCCAAGCCAAAGCCTCTGAGAAAGCACAGCATTCGCTGAGAAATGTTCTGCGGGCTACTGCGGCTTGCCTGAGCCCAAACTCGCGGCTGGAGAAACCCGCATACAGCGAAAGCCTCTTTGCCTTGTGTTCTACAATGGGAAATCACAGCATTCGTTTGGAAATCTGAGTTGGGTTTGGGGAAGCTGCTGCTGCTTGCCTGAGCTAGTCTCCGCAGCACGGTGGAAGATACCCGCATGGAGCGAAATACTCTTTGCTCTAGCATCCCTTTACCTGAAAGAGACGCGTGGTTGCACACGTCTGTCACGGCGTTTCCCAGGAGCAAGTGTGGGGAATGCGCAGCAGGCCACCTCCGGAGAAGAGAAGGAGCCCTTGGCCTTGGGGTCGGGAAACGCTCGGGAAGCAGGATAGCCTGCCATGGCACGAACAGCAGGCCCGAAGCAAAAGAAGTGTCACCCGCTCCCTGTGCGGAGAGATGGAAGCCAGGCTGCTAAGGAGACATGAGGGGATGACTAGGGCAGGGGCGCGTGCTATCCTCTGAGGAAGGAGTCTGGGCAGAATGCAGGCCTGTCTTGTGCCTCTGGTCCCAAGGGGACAGCATCTCCTTGGCCACCTGTCCCAAGGGCAGTCTTGGGCTTGCCACCAGGTGCCATACCCGCAACTCGCAGAAACAAACCCATGGAGAAACGGGCAGTCAGATGCCATCTTCCACCAAGATGTGGCAGCGATGTGGGTGGCAGGGGGTGTGCCGGGGTAGGAGTGGAGACTGTCCACCACAGTTTCCCATTCAAGTGCACGGGCCGTTTTCAGGGATCCTGTCGCCACCTCTCTCCTGTGCTGAAGGCACTGGCCTAACCCCGAGTCTCCCTGAGCGCCAGAGCAAAAGGCAAAGCCTTACCTACCCCAGGAGATGGTAATAGGCATAGAGTGCCATGCTAGGCCACGCAAGCTGCTGCAGGGCTGTGACTGTGTCTGCTTAGTTCGGCTTAGCAAGTTGAAACCCGGGTGTGAACTTGGAGCCCGGGAAAGCAAGGCACACGAGGCACTAGCTCCCCCGCGCGTCTTCTTCCCTGCCGCGACAGAGCGAACGACCAAAGCCTTGCTGAGGACAGCAGTGTACTGCGGTTCGGGCCAAGTTGAAAACCTCTGGGAAAGCATAGCAGTCGCTGGGAAATCAGAGTCGGTTCTGCGGTCTCTTCTGCTGTTTGCCTGAGCCCAGTCTCGTGGTGGGAGAAACCCGCATACAGCGAAAACCCTTTGCCCGGGCATCCCCTCTGGGAAAGCACAGCATTCGTTGGGAAATCAGAATCGGATGTGTGTGATGCTGCAGCTTAATGCCTGAGCTATTCTCTGCAGCATGGTGGAAGATACCCGTATGGAGCGAAATCCTCTTTGCCCCATCTGCCTGAGAGAGAAGCGCGTTTGCGCCTGTGGAAAGAGCCTTAAGGATAGGGACACGTCTATCACTGCGCTCCCCAGGAGCATGTCTGTGAAAGGTGCAGCACGCTGCCCAGGGAGAAGAGCAGGAGCCATTGGCTTTCTGGTCTGGAACGGTTGCGAAACAGGAGAGCCGGCCCTGGCAGGCACAGCGGCCGTTGGAAAAACAAGTGCCACCCGCTCCCTGTGCAGAGAGACGGAAGCCTGTCTCCTACGGAGAGAGGAGGGGATGAGTAGGGCAGGGCGCGTGCTACACTATGAAGAAGTTGTCTGGGCAGAAAACATGCCTGTCCTGAGCCTCTGGGCCCAAGGAGACAGCAACTCCTTGGCCACCTGTCCCTGGGGCAGACATGCGCTAGCCACGAGGAACCTACGCTGAACTGGCAGAAACAGCTCCCTGAAATAACAGAGTCAGATGCCGTCTTCCTTCAGGATGTGGAAGCTTGGAAGTGGCATGGGGTATAGGGTGATGGGTGAGGACTGTCCCCGAAAGTTCCCTATACAGTGCATGGACGGTGTGCAGGGATCCTGTCACGTCTCCTTTCCTCTGGCGAAAGGACTGGGCTAGTCCGCGAGAACGCCTGAGCGCCAGAGTAAAAGGCCAAGCGATGCCTACACCGGGAGATGGTAGTGTGCATAGGGTGCCATCCTAGGCTCCGCACGCTACTGCAGGGTTGGGGCCGTGTCTGCTTAATTCGGCCTGGCAGGGTGAACCAAGGAGGCGAACATTGAGCCCGGGAAAGCAAGGCCCAAAGGAACCAGCTCTCCCGCAGCTCTGCTTCCCTGACGCGACTGAAGCCTTGCTGAGGAAGCTGCGGGGAAGTGCTGTTCGCTCCAAGCCAAAACCTCTGAGAAAGCACTGCATTCGCTGAGAAATGTTCCGCGGGCTACTGCTGCTTGCCTGAGCCCAGTCTCGCGCCTGGAGAAACCCGCATACAGCGAAAGCCTCTTTGCCTTGTGATCTACACTGGGAAATCACAGCATTCGTTGGGAAATCTGAGTTGTGTTTGTGGATGCTGCTGCTGCTAGCCTGAGCTAGTCTCCGCAACACGGTGGAAGATACCCGCATGGAGCGAAATACTCTTTGCCCTAGCATCCCTTCAGCCTGAGAGAGACGCGTGGTTGCACACGTCTGTCACGGCGTTCCCCAGGAGCAAGTGTGGGGAAGGCGCAGCAGGCCGCGTCCGGAGAAGAGAAGGAGCCCTTGGCCTTGGGTTTGGGAAACGCTCGGGAAGCAGGATAGGCTGCCATGGCACGAACAGCAGGCCGATAGCAAGACAAGTGTCACCCGCTCCCTGTGCGGAGAGATGGAAGCCTGCCTGCTAAGGAGACATGATGGGACGACTAGGGCAGGGGCGCGTGCTATCCTCTGAGGAAGGAGTCTGGGCAGAATGCAGGCCTGTCTTGTGCCTCTGGTCCCAAGGGGACAGCATCTCCTTGGCCACCTGTCCCAAGGGCAGACTTGGGCTTGCCACCAGGTGCCATACCCGCAACTCGCAGAAACAACTCCATGGAGAAACGGCCAGTCAGATGCCATCTTCCACCATGATGTGGCAGCGATGTGGGCGGCAGGGGGTGTGCCGGGGAAGGAGTGGAGACTGTCCCCCACAGATCCCCATCCAAGTGCACGGGCCGTGTGCAGGGATCCTGTCGCCTCCTCTCTCCTGTGCTGATGGCACTGGCCTAGACGCCTACACTGCCTGAGCGCCGGTGTAAAAGGCAAAGCCTTACCTACCCCAGGAGATGGTAATAGGCATAGAGTGCCATGCTAGGCCACGCAAGCTGCTGCAGGGCTGTGACTGTGTCTGCATAGTTCGGCTTAGCATGTTGAAACCCGGGTGTGAAGTTGGAGCCCGGGAAAGCAAGGCCCAAGGGGCACCAGCTCTCCCGCGCTTCTTCTTCCCTACCGCGACAGAGCGAACGACCAAAGCCTTGCTGAGGAAGCAGCAGCGTAGTGCGGTTCGCGCCAAGTTGAAAACCTCTGGGAGAGTATAGCAGTCGCTGGGAAATCAGAGTCGGTTCTGCGGTCTCTTCTGCTGCTTGCCTGAGCCCAGTCTCGCGGTGGGAGAAACCCGCATACAGCGAAACCCCTTTGCCCGGGCATCCCCTCTGGGAAAGCACAGCATTCGTTGGGAAATCAGAATCGGATGTGTGTGATGCTGCAGCTTAATGCCTGAGCTAGTCTCTGCAGCATGGTGGAAGATACCCGCATGGAGCGAAATCCTCTTTGCCCTAGCACCCCTCTGCCTGAGAGAGATGCGCGGTTGCGCCTGTGGAAAGAGCCTTAAGGAAAGGGACACGTCTATCACTGCGCTCCCCAGGAGCATGTCTGTGGAAGGTGCAGCACGCTGCCCAGGGAGAAGTGCAGGAGCCGTTGGCTTTCTGGTCTGGAAATGGTTGCGAAACAGGAGAGCCGGCCCTGGCAGGCTCAGCGGCCGGTGGCACTACAAGTGTTACCCGCTCCCGGTGCAGAGAGATGGAAGCCTGTCTGCTACAGAGAGAGGAGGGGATGAGTAGGGCAGGGCGCGTGCTCCACTCTTAGGAAGGAGTCCGGGCAGAAAGCATGCCTGTCCTGAGCCTCTGGGCCCAAGGAGACAGCAGCTCCTTGGCCACCTGTCCCTGGGGCAGACATGCGCTAGCCACCAGGAGCCTACGCTGAACTCGCAGAAACAGCTCCCAGAAATAACAGGGAGTCAGATGCCGTCTTCCTTCAGGATGGGGAATCTTGGAGGTGGTATGAAGTTTAGAGTGATGGGGTGAGGACAGTCCCCGAAAGCTCCCTATTTAGTGCACGGGCGGTGTGCAGGGTTCCTGTCACGTCGCCTTTCCTGTGGGGAAAGCACTGGGCTAGTCCGCATGAACGCCTGAGCGCCAGGGTAAAAGGCCAAGCGATGCCTACACCGGGAGATGGTAGTGTGCATAGGGTGCCATCCTAGGCTCCGCACGCTACTGCAGGGTTGGGGCCGTGTCTGCTAAATTCGGTCTGGCAGGGTGAACCAAGGAGGCGAACATTGAGCCCGGGAAAGCAAGGCCCAAAAGGCACCAGCTCTCCCGCAGCTCTGCTTCCCTGACGCGACTGAAGCCTTGCTGAGGAAGCCGCGGGGAAGTGCTGTTCGCTCCAAGCCAAAACCTCTGAGAAAGCACTGCATTCGCTGAGAAATGTTCTGCGGGCTACTGCTTTTTGCCTGAGCCCAGTCTCGCGCCTGGATAAACCTGCATACAGCGAAAGCCTCTTTGCCTCGTGATCTACACTGGGAAATCACAGCATTCTTTGGGAAATCTGAGTTGTGTTTGTGGATGCTGCTGCTGCTAGCCTGAGCTAGTCTCCGCAGCACGGTGGAAGATTCCCGCATGGAGCGAAATACTCTTTGCCCTAGCATCCCTTCAGCCTGAGAGAGACGCGTGGTTGCACACGTCTGTCACGGCGTTCCCCAGGAGCAAGTGTGGGGAAGGCGCAGCAGGCCGCGTCCGGAGAAGAGAAGGAGCCCTTGGCCTCGGGGTTGGGAAACGCTCGGGAAGCAGGATAGGCTGCCATGGCACGAACAGCAGGCCGGTAGCAAGACAAGTGTCACCCGCTCCCTGTGCGGAGAGATGGAAGCCTGGCTGCTAAGGAGACATGAGGGGACGACTAGGGCAGGGGCGCGTGCTATCCTCTGAGGAAGGAGTCTGGGCAGAAGGCAGGCCTGTCTTGTGCCTCTGGTCCCAATGGGACAGCATCTCCTTGGCCACCTGTCCCAAGGGCAGACTTGGGCTTGCCACCAGGTGCCATACCCGCAACTCGCAGAAACAACCCCATGGAGAAACGGGCAGTCAGATGCCATCTTCCACCAAGATGTGGCAGCGATGTGGGTGGCAGGGGGTGTGCCGGGGAAGGAGTGGAGACTGTCCTCCACAGTTCCTCATCCAAGTGCACGGGCCCTTTGCAGGGATCCTGTCGCCACCTCTCTTTGTGCTGAAGGCACTGGCCTAGACCCCGATTCTCCCTGAGCGCCAGAGCAAAAGGCAAAGCCTTACCTACCCCAGGAGATCGTAATAGGCATAGAGTGCCATGCTAGGCCACGCAAGCTGCTGCAGGGCTGTGACTGTGTCTGCTTAGTTCGGCTTAGCAAGGTGAACCCCGGGTGCGATCTTGGAGCTCGGGAAAGCAAGGCCCAAGAGGCACCAGCTCTCCCGCAGCTCTTCTTCCCTGAAGCGAACGAAGCCTTGCTGAGGAAGCAGCAGTGAAGTGAGGTTCGCCCAAGCCCAAAGCTTCTGTGAAAGCACAACATTCGCTGAAAATCAGAGTCGGTACTGTGGGCTGCTGCTGCTGGTTGCCTGAGCCATTCTCACAGTGGGAGAAAACCGCATACAGCGAAGGCTCTTTGCCAGGGCGTCTCCTCTGGGAAAGCACAGCATTCGTTGGGAAATCAGAGTCGGGTCTGTGGGATGCTGCCTGCTGCTTGCCTCAGCTAGTCTCCACAGCACGGTGGACTAAACCCGCATGGAGCGAAATCCTCTTTGCCTGGGCATCCCCTCTGCCTGAGAGTGAAGCGCGGTGACACCTGTGGAAAGAGCCTTAAGGAAAGGGACACGTCTGTCACTGCAGAGCGACGGAAGCCTGGCTGCTAAGGAGACACGAGGGGTAGATTAGGGCAGGGGAAAGGGCTTCACTCTGAGGAAGGAGTCTGGGCAGAAAGCATGCCGGTCCTGACCTTTGGGCTCAAGGAGACAGCCGCTCCTTGGCCACCTGTCCGTGGTGGAGACATGGGCTTGCTACCAGGCGCCTACCCTGAACTCGAGAAACAACTCCCAGAAAGAACTGGCCATCAGATGCCTTCTTCCTCCAGGATGTGGAAGCTTGGAGGAGGCATGGGGTTTAAGGGGAAGGAGTGGGGACATCCCCCAAAGCTCCCTATTCAGTGCACAGAGCGGTGTGCAGGGATCCTGTCACCTCTCCTTTCCGGTGGGGAAAGCACTGGCCTAGTCCCCGAGTCCGCCACAGCGCTAGAGTAAAAGGCCTAGCGATGCCTAAACCGGGAGATGGTAGTGTGCATAGAGTGCCACCCTAGGCTATGCACGCTACTTCACGGTTGTGGCTGTGTCTGCTTAGTTCGGCCTGGCAGGGTGAACCCAGGACGCAAACATGGAACCCGGGAAAGCAAAGCCCAAGAGGCACCAGCTCTCCTGCAGCTCTTCTTCCCTAACGGGACTGAAGCCTTGCTGCGGAAGCAGCGACGAAGTGCTGTTCGCTCCAAGCCAAAGCCTCTGCAAAAGCACAGCATTCGCTGAGAAATGATCTGCGGGCTGCTGCTGCTTGCCTGAGCCCAGTCTCGCGGTGGGAGAAACCCGCATACAGCGAAAGCCTCTTTGCCTGGGCATCTCCCCTGGGAAAGCACAGCATTTGTTGGGAAATCAGAGTTGGGTTTGTGGATGCTGCTGCTGCTTGCCTGAGCTAGTCTCCGCAGCACGGTGGAAGATACCCGCATGGATCGATATACTTTTTCCCTAGTATCACCTCTGTATGAGAGAGAAGCATGGTCGCACACGTCTGTCACCGCGCTCCCCAGGAGCACATGGGGGAAGGCACAGCACGCCGCCCCCAGTGTAGAGAAGGAGCCTCTGGCCTTAGGGTCGGGAAAATTGAACAGCCACATGCAGAAAAATGAAATTGGGCCATTTCCTTACACCATACATGAAAATAGACTGGAAATGGATGAAGAAGCATAATGTGAGAGGGAATCCATCAAAATCTTTGAGGAGAGAAGAGGTAGCAACCTCTTTGACCTCAGCAGCAGCAACTTCTTCCTAGGAACATCGCCAAAGGCAAGGGAAGCAAGGGCAAGAATGAACTCTTGGGATTTCATCAGATCAAAAAGCTTTTGCCCAGCAAAGGAAACAGTTAACAAAGCCAAAAGATGACTGTCAGAAGTTATCTGGGAGAAGATATTTGCAAATGACATACCAGGTAAAGAACCAGTATCCAAAATCTATAAAGAGCTTATCAAACTCAACACCCTAAGAACAAATAATCGAATGAAGAAATGGGCAGAGGACATGAACAGACATTTCTGCAAAAAATACATCCAAATGGCCAACAGACACATGAAAAAATGCTCCACATCACTCGGCATCAGGGAAATACAAATCAAAACCAGAATGAGATACCACCTCACACCTTTCAGAATGGCTAAAATGAACAAGTCAGTCAATGACAGATGCTGGCGAGGATGTGGAGAAAGGGCAACCCTCCTACACTGTACGTGGGAATGCAAGCTGGAGCGACCACTCTGGAAAGCAGCGTGGAGGTGCCTCAAAAAGCTGAAAATAGAACTAGCCTATGACCCAGTGATTGCAGTACTGGGTATATACCCTACAGATACAAACGTGGCATTCTGAAGGGGCACATGCACCCAAATGTTCATAGCAGCAATGTCCACAATAGTTAAACTATGGAAAGAACCTAAATGTCCTTCAACAGATGAATCAATAAATAAGATGTGGTATATATGTACAATGGGATACTATGCAGCCATCAAAAGAAATGAAATCCTGCTATTTGTGATGACGTGGATGGAACTAGAGGGTATTATGCTTGGCGAAATAAATCAATCTGAGAAAGACAACTATCATATGATCTCCCTGATATGATGAAGTGGGGATGCAACATAGGCGGTTTTGGGCGTACGAAAAGAAAAATAAAAGAAGATGGGATTGGGAGGGAGACAAACCATAAAAGACTGAATCTCACAAAACAGACTGAGGGTTGCTGGGGGGAGGTGTGTTGGGAGAGGATGGTGGGGGTATGGACATTGGGGAGGGCAGGTGCTATGGTGAGTGATGGTGAGTGCTGTGAAATGTGTAAACCTGGTGATTCACAGACCTGTACCCCTAGGGATAAAAACACATTATATGTTTATAAAAATTTTTTAAAAAATAATTTAAAAAATCCATTAAAGAAAAACCACATATTGCAAGCCCAGAGCTAATCTCATATTCAATCAAAAAAGTTTGAAAGTTTTCCCCTTAAAGATCAGAAAAAAGACAAGTGTGTCCACTTTCACTACTCTCATTTGACATAGTACTGGATGTCCTAGCCAGAGAAACAAGGAACACAAAGAAATAAGAGACTCCAAAAAAAAAAAAAAAAGGAAGAAGTAAAATTTTCTTTTTTTGGATAACATGAACTTACATGTTAAAAAATCCTAAAAACTTCACAAAAAAAATTTGAATAAACAAATTTAGTAAAGCCGCCAAATACAAGATCAATATATAAAAGACAAGAATTTTGTTTTGTTTCATTTTTTTTAATATGGAATTCTTCCCTGTTTTTCATATCATCCAAAGTAAGCAAAAGACAGGAGCATTTTAACACTCTAATGATGAACTACCTGAAAAAAATAAAGAAAACAATCTAATTCACAATAGCATCAAAAATAATAAAATACTTAGGAATAGATTTAACTAAGAAGATGAAAGATCTGTACTCCATAAACTATGACATTGATAAAGAAATTGAAGGAGACACAAATGGAAAGATAGCTCATATTTATGAATGGTAAGAATTAACATTGTTAAAATGTCCATACTACCGAAAACCATCTGTAAATCCAATTCCTATCAAAAATCCAATGTTAGGGGCGCCTGGGTGGCTCAGTGGGTTAAGCCGCTGCCTTCGGCTCAGGTCATGATTCCAGGGTCCTGGGATCGAGCCCCGCATCAGGCTCTCTGCTCAGCAGGAAGCCTGCTTCCTCTTCTCTGTCTGCCTGCCTCTCTGCCTGCTTGTCATCTCTCTCTGTCAAATAAATAAATTAAAAATCTTTAAAAAATCCAATATTATTTTTTACAGAAGTAAGTAAAGAATACTACAATTTATATGAGACCATAAAAGACAACAAATAATCAAAGCAGTTCTGAGAAAGAATGAAGAAGAGAAATTACACTTCTTGATTTGAAACTATACTACAAAGCCCTCATGCTCAAAACAATAAAGTATACTGGCATAAAAACAGACCAATAAACAAGTAGAACAGAAATAAATCCTTTCATACAGTCACCTAATATTTGACAGGGGCCAACATATGTAATGGGTAAAGATAGTCTGTTCAAAAATGATATTTAAAACTGAATAGTCACATAAACAGTATGAAACCGGAACCTTATATCACTCATAAGTCTTAACTTGAAATAGATTAAAGACTTAAAGGTGATGCATGAAACTACATTTCCTAAAGGAAAACATAGGAAAAATTCTCCTTGACATTGGTCTTGCCAATAGTTTTTTGGATACCAGACCAAAAACACAGGAAAAAAAGCAAAAATAAATAAATCGTATTACATCAAACTAAAGTGTCTGCATTGCCAAAAAAAAAGAGAGAGAGAGAGAATGAAAACACAATCCACAGAATGTAAGAAAATACTTACAAATCTTATATCTGAAAAGAGGTTAATAACCAACAGATACAAATAGAAAAAATATATATAATTAAAAAAATAGCAAAAGGATCTCAATAGACTTTTTTTTTTCAAAAAAGTTATATAAATGACCAACAGGAGCATTAAAAAGTGCTCAACGTAAAAAACTCAGGGCAAAGTCATTATGATGTTGTTGTTGTTGTTTACCTCTGAAAAACACAGCAAGATATTACTACCTATTAGAATATATACTACCAGAAATTGAAACTAACAAATTTTGGTAAATATTGGGGAAAATGCACTGTGATAGGGATATAAATTTGTATGGAAAACAGTATGGAGATTATTCATATTATTAAAAGTAAAATTACCATATGATTCAGTAATCCCACTTCTAGGGATATATCTAAAGGAAACGAAGTCACAGGTCAAAGACATATCTGCACTCTTATGTTTATTATCACATTATTAACTCTAAGCAAGAGATGGAAATAACTTCAGTATCCATTAATGGATGAATGAATAAACTAAGTATGGTAAATATATACTATGGAATACTACTTACCCATGAAAAATTAAGAAATACTGCCATACAACAGCATGGATGGATCTTGAATGTGTTATTCTAAGTGAAATTTTTCAAAGATTTTATATATTTTTTAAATTTATGTATTATGATATCCCTTACATACAGAATCTGAGGAAAAGGCAAACTAATGGAAACTTAGAGTTGAGTTGACAAGGGGTGAACCTGGGGTGGAGTAAGGTGGTCAAAGGGTGCAAACTTGCAACTATAATACGAAAAAGTTCTGGGGATCTAATGTACAGCATGATGATCATAGTTAATAAAATATACATACTTTTTTTTAATTGTGCTTCGCTTTATTAAACTTTGCATATATCACATTCTTACAAGTTGAAAGTTTATAGCAATCTTGTATAAAAGAGGTCTGCTGCCACCATTTTTCTAACAACATTTGTTCATTTTGTGTCTGTCTGTCACATGTTGGTAATTCTTGCAATATTTCAAGTTTTTTCATTATTATTGTATTTGTTATGGTGATCTGTGATCAGGAATTATGACCCACTGAAAACTCAGAACTAGTTTACTTAAGGTATATACATTGTTTTTCTTTTAAAACATAATGATTTGAACAGTACAGTATAGTGTTTATTTATTATATGCACTGGGAAACATAATTTTTTATATGCACTGGGAAACCAAAAAAAAAATAATAATAATTTGACTTAGTTTATTGAGATAATCACTTTATTGAGGCAGTCTGGAACAAAACCCACAAGACCTCTGAAGTTTATCTCTACTATACTATATACATAGAAGTTGCTAAGAGAGTAGATCATAAATTCCTTATGATACATGCATAAAAAACAGTGGCAACTATACGAGATAGTAGATGTATTAACATTTTTATGCAGATTATATTGCAATAAAGATGTATACCGATTTATCAAATTGTACAAAATTTACACAATGTTAAAAGTTTGCAATGTTATAAGAAATCATTTCTTAAATTT
The DNA here is from genome assembly GCF_964662115.1 of Mustela nivalis. Lineage (NCBI taxonomy): Eukaryota > Metazoa > Chordata > Mammalia > Carnivora > Mustelidae > Mustela > Mustela nivalis. The sequence goes on from NW_028135162.1 coordinate 93,112, forward strand.
ACAAATTATAATATGTCGATTTTTTTTCAATAAAGCTGGCAAAAACTTTTTGTAGAATTAATCTATTTTTCAAAAAAGGAAGTAAGGAAGTAGAAACTGCAACTGACTCTGAAATAATAGAATATAAAATCCATTTTCGTTATATACACTGTGACAAACACTATTACTTAGTTTACAATGAAGGAGTACTTATGAAGCATGAAGGATGGTCTATAAATAAGGCTGAAAGAGCTCAGTTTTAAGGTTTAAATTTAAAATCTTCTTTTGAAATACTAAACTGACCACCCAGTTTTCCAAACATAAATGTCTTAACTGCATGAATTTATTTCATACAACTCTATAATCTAGTTTCATAAGATAGCAGCATGCAAATTTTGAATAAGACAGACTTGCTTAAGTTTCTTTATGTTCAACAGTAAAGGATACTTCCCTAAAAATAAATAGAAGAAAAATCAGCATATTTATTATGATAATTATTATTCATAATGAGATTCATATTGAATTAGGGACTACATATCCTCAGAGGGGGTAACGTAAAATGAAATTTATTTTGGTAAATGTGTCTATGAATAGTCAATACAATGCCTCAATATAGATGAATATTACTATTGTGAACAATTTAATTACTATTATTAGAATTATTATAAGTATAAAAATAGCTATCATTTTAGCATGGAATATGAGACTCTCATGCTCCATGCTTCATCACATCCGCACAACAACTCTGCATAATAAGTATTATCATCACCATTTCATGGGTGAAAAAACTGAGGCTAACACATTTAGATAACTGGTTTATGATTACATGGCTAGTAAAGATGCATCACACTAATTTAGGCTTTATGATTTCAGAATTGTACTCTTTCCACTGCACATTCTATTACTCTGTAAATACTTGGCCTGTTTTCATTTAGTTCTTTAATTTTATTCATGTGGTGATGGCTTAAAGCTTCATTTAAAGGAAGCTTAAAAAATTCATTTAACCAAAAGCTCCCAAGAATTAAAAATGTCATGGATCTAATGTAGACATGGATATCATTAGTTAATGGGTAACTATATATTTTCCACTCTAGTGAGATAACAATCAGAGTATTTTTCTAAGTTTTAGTCTCTCAGTGTTAAAAAGGACTTTGTTAAAATAGAAATATTTAGACAAAGGTGATCAAAAGTCTGGATCAGGTCACCTTAAGATAAATATTAGGAAACTGAGGAAACAAATGGAGATTTGAACACTGAGCTATGATATAATGAATGGTTTCAAGTATTTAGTAGAGTATAGAAAAGCCCTTTAAAGCCTGGTCTTAGACTAGCCTTGCAGCTTCTGGGATATCTGTCCATCTATCCTCTATCTATCTAGATATAAATTTGAAAACTTTTTTAACTTAAAGATTTTGAGAAATAGAACATAATCAGCACCATAGAAGATCTGTTTATGATAACAACCTAGCCCCTCCTCCTAGTTTGTTAATATTCTCTCTTATTTAATGTAACATTGTGCAAATAGACCACTACTGATCTGCCGTTATGAATAAAATAGCTATAATCATCTGTTTGCATATCCTGGTGAAAATATTCATTTAGTTCCATGTTGTATTTCTAGGAATGGACCAAATCTTTATTTTTATTTTTAAGTTTTCTAAATATTGTCCAACTTACCTCAAATGTTTTTATTATGGGCACTTTCATTCTTTCACATTCTTGCAAGACAATTTTACTGTTGCCCAATATGGTAAGTGTGTAATAGTATGTCATTTTAGGTTTTAATTCATTTTTAATTTAATTTAATTCCAGATTCATAATAAAGATAAACAGTTTTTATATATGAGTGGCCATTTGGATTACACTTTCTGTAAAGTACATGCTCAAATCTTTTGATATCTTAACATTGTGTCATACTGACTTCTTTAATAGTAGATTTTCTGAATGAACTTTTAGCTGTGTAGGTCTTCTCTATTTTATTTAGAACTTGTTTTCATTTCAAAATCGTTATATTTATTTTCATAATCTGCTTTTATTTTGCTTTGTCTATTATCTATCTATCTATTTATTTGCAAGCAAGAGAAAGTGAGCAAGTGAGAGCGCAGGGAGGGATAGAAAAAGAAGGGAAAAAAATCTTAAGCAGGCTCCAGGCTCAGCACAGAGCCCAACTCTGGGCTCTATTTCACAACCCTGACATCATGACCTGAGCCAAAATGAAAGAAATAAAATAAAATTAAGGTGTTAAAAAAAAAAAGAACAAGAATTGGAGGTTTAATTAAGTGAGCCACCCAGGCACCCCTGTGGTATCTTAAATTAGCTGTCATATCTTTAAAGTTCTAGAGTATCCATTTGGTTCATTTATAAAACCTTTCTCAATATCATTTTTAGTTTCAGTTTTTTGTTCAATTTGCTTCCCCTCTCATTTCTTTGAGCAGAGTACTCAAGCCATTTTACAATCTTTATTGATCATTTTAACATCATACTTAATCCCATTTTGTCTATCAAATCTTGTTAATGGTTTTTCTTTGTGCGCTTTGTTACATTTTGCTATGTTCAAGACATTATATTTGAAACTCTTATTGAGTAGGGATAATTAAGAGCTATAATAATGGTATGGTCCTCCTTGGCAGGATTTTCTCTTATATCTGAGACTCTACAAGACAATCCTACTCCAAATTCAGTGATTGACTTTCTCAGTTTACACAGAAGGCAAGGTAGGCTATAGTCTTATTTCTGCTTCTCCTTGTGCTTTGGGGATCTCAACTTAAATTTGGGTTGTACCAAAGTCCTCAAATTTGATTGCTGCTGGATTATGAATTTTGTTTCTCTAGTATCAAGAGTCTATTAACAACACAGCTCAGTGTGTTTTAGCAGTTTCAAATGCTCTCATAGCTAAAATGGCTTCAGGGCATATATCTCTAGGCTCTCATTGTATTTCGTATTTTGGCCCAGTAATCCCACACTTAATTTTTATAATCATTCTGATATTTTTAATTTTAAAAGCTATTTTGTCTGGATTTTTAGTTGTCTTAAGTAGGAGTTTTTAGATCACCATTACTAGAAGCAACAACAAATATACATGAAAATGTCTGTAGTAGTTTATCACATTTTTATGGCTTTGAACTTCCATAAGCTGAGGCATCCTTCTCTAATCACTTAGGCAAACTCCAATTTACCCTTTCAAACAACACAAGAATTGCTTTATTTAAGAACATGTTCAGGGATGACTCTTCCCAACTGTTCTTACCAACATTCCCACACACTCTTTGCTACCCACACCTTGTTTCTGAACTTTCATTAGGTATATCAGCGTGACCAGAATTTTGCTCTATTGTATTTTTGTCCTTTAGAGCTTTAATTAAATATGAATTCCATAGAAAGTCTGTCCCTTTTCTTTCAAACCTGGGTTAGTTATTTCTTCTCATTCTTTGTCAGAAGTTACTTTATTAGAGAAACTTATGGCTCTATTGTGACTTTGGAGCCTTTACAGTTTTTTGACTGGAAAAATCACCCATCCCTGAGATTTTTACGCAGCTTCCTGGCTGATATTATTCAGAAATCTGTTCAAAACAGACTTTTTCAGGGAGGCCCTTTCAGACCACTCAGTTAAAAAGCCTCTTCTCAATCACTGCTCTTTTTAAAATGTGCTTATTTAGTTCAAATATGCATCACTATTAAAGAAAAACCAGTACGATTTTTTTTTAAAGTTGGCTTACCTATTATCTATCTCTCCCATTAAAATGATTCCTCTGTGCTGGGGTTTTTTTGTGCTCATCTTAGGCCAGACACTCAATAAATTGTCTCTGAATGATTGAATTGTTTGACTCCCTTGCTAGATTCTCAACTTCATGAGGCCAAGGATTGTTCTATTCAGTCCTTCTTTACCCTCAATGTCTGTTATATTGCAGTCACTTACCTGACTAATGGGAAAAATCACAGAAAGAAAGAGTTAAAACTACAGAAAAACCCTGTAGGTTCAATAACACAAAGCTTTCTAAAATTATTTAGCCCAGGAATTGAATACTGGCTGCACTTTTGATTTTTTTTAAATGGTATTGAATTTAATTTAAATGGAAATACTTGAATGGTAGAATAATAAAAAAAAATTATAAAAGCAACTTGCTCCTTTAAGTAAGAATTATATAGGGCATCTCTTCTAGAAGCAAAATTTTCAAATGTCAAACATCTGAAAGCATAGAAGGAGAAGTAAGAGTGTGAATTGTACTTCAATGCTCTTTTCTTTATATTCAGCTAACAGCTTCATTCACACCTTTCCAATTTTTTCAACTCATTTGACAAAGCCTTCAGAGGAGTTACTGCTCATGACAACCATCACAGCCTAACAGGAGAAATTTTATAAAGAAAAATAATAGCATGTTTTTCCCAAGTTGTTAAGGATATGGTGAAGCTCTGTCGGATTCAAAGGAGGAATGTGCAATACCATGCTATATATCATAATAACTTATTTTAATAGTGGCTTTGCAATTTTTCAGATATATCCATTTACTGAAACCACTATCAAATAAACAAAACAAACAAATTAACAGGAGTTCGAGACAGAAGTTATCTAATCTAAAAATAGCACAGAATACACAACACATATCCCAAGTACTACTATAGGTTTCAAGTAATAGTCAAAACAATAGTAAAAATGATTCAGACCCTACCAGTCAAATCATAAATGGGACCTTAACTGTAAATCCTTATCTTTAGATCAAAGCGGGTAATTGGGTGCTGAAGATACATTCTAGAACTAATATGTTATAGAACTCCTCTGAAATGAGTCATTTATTCCATCACTTTTCCTGCACAGCTGCTGACCCATGTTTTGGTTCCTGGAAATAGCTGCTACCCTGTCATACTTCTTAAAAGCACATATATTGATAACTCTACTCATTCCTCCATTCCTCTGTGACTGTCACTGTGTTAAAATGTGGAGTCAGCTGACTCACTTGTGGTGGTAATAAAGTAGATGAGTTTGCAAAGTATTTTGTTATTTCTAAAAATGCAAAAACCAAATTACATTGAAATCATAAAGGGTGTTTCAGGGAGAGCTGTAGGATGTGGTTTCTTGTGTAATCCACAGAGATTAGCTCCAACACATATTTAAACTCTCCTCTAGGAGCAACCTTAGTGGTAAAGCAAGAAGATAAACAGATGTATACACACCCTGGCACAAAAGTATCACTTATGTTTGGCTTCCTAGTCTCCTCGTGTTCCTTATTTATCTTAACTTCTCTCTGAAATCAGGGAACACAGAATCTCAATCAGTTGACATTTTTCTACTGAATTACCCAATAGTCTGATCATACCCCTAAGACTTTTTTAAATTATTTCACTCATAATCCCAAATCTGCTTTGCTTCCTCATCTTAGTACACTGTAATTTGATTTCAAAATGAGGACAGTTGTCAGTAATGCCACATTCATTAATCTATTTTACAATTCCATGTACTTATAACTATGAAGATATGTTAATAACATCCATTCCAATAAGCCACCCTAAATTGATTATCATGAAACAAGACCTCAAGAAAGAGAATTCAAAATCATCCATGTATTTGCAACTTATTGCAATAAAGCCTTTATCAATAGACTTCCCTGTGCACATGGTGGTCAAATTGCTGGTGAAAACCAGCCAGATCTATTACAAGCTTTCTCATGGCTTCTAGGTAACCCAAGTGAGCCTTTATTGATACTGGGAAGGGATAAAGCAGGGAAGGGATAAACAGTGATGTAAGAATTGGCTAGACAAAAGTAATGACTCTCATTACAAAGTGAGTATTTTAAAGCAAAAGAGCCTGTTGGGAATATTGTTTTATAAAATAGTGGGTTTTTTTAAATTAACTTTTTAAAATTCAATTAGTTAACGTATAGTGTACCATTAGTTTCAAATGTAGATTTCAGTTATTCATCCATAGCATATAATAGCTAATACTCAGTACTTACTGTTATAGCTTCTTGAAAGCAGAATTTTAACCCACTGAGCCACGCAGATACCCTTGAAAGCAGACTTTTAGATCACATTTTCTAATTACTTCCATGTAGTACAACAATTTCCTGCTAGCAACCTTCAAAACATACTGTTTGTTAGAGGAATTTCTTTAATAATAAATAAATAGGAATTTATTTAAATTTATAAATATATAAAATAAATAGGAATTTATTTAAATTTATTTAAATATTGCACACTGTTCATAAATAAGGTGATGATATTATAGCCATTAGTTGGTAGCACTGATATATCACTTTCTTTTTACTTCTCAGTGCATTCTCTTTACACAAAATAGATATATATTTTAAAAGAATCTAAATCTGTGGCAAACTTTTAAAAACCCTATACAATAAAGTTTATCATTTTAAGTAATCTCAATTATCTTCCTCAATTGTGATAGTATATCCTTCTATCTAGGCCAGATATTGTATGAGGGATTTGAAGAGACATACTTTTCTAAATTTCACTTTTCTCATCTGCAAAATGCTGATCATGATCCTACAATAAAATACACTTACTATTTTTGATGAAAATTTATTTATTTATTGTTGAAAATAGAACTGCCCTATGACCCAGCAATTGCACTATTGGGTATTTACCCTAAAGATACAAACGTAGTGATCCAAAGGGGCACGTGCACCCGAATGTTTATAAGATTTTATTTATTTATCAGAGATTGTGGGCGAGAGAGCAAGCACAGGCAGACAGAATGGCAGGCAGAGGCAGAGGGAGAAGCAGGCTCCCGGCCGAGCAAGGAGCCCAATGTGGGACTCGATCCCAGGATGCTGGGATCATGACCTGAGCCAAAGGCAGCTGCTTAACCAACTGAGCTGCCCTGGCATCCCTTTTGATGAAAATTTAATCTGTATAAACAATATATTTGCTGTAATGCGTGGTTCATGAAAAACATCTTATTTAATTATAAGCAACAACAGTATTAGAAATTAAGTAAATGGGTCTATAATATTTAAAGTTTTAACACATAATTCCAGTGCTTTGCCTTATTTTCTCAAATCCCTTTACCACTTTCACTGACAGAGTCAAATGTACTTTTTCTACTAGTAGCCAGCTCTTTGTCTTTTGTCAGAAAGATGCCCTTGTGAATTATTTATAATAGAGATATTAGCAATAATAATAATAATAATAAATAGCAATGAAAATGTTAAAAAAAGTTTTCTTAACTAATTAGGGTTCTTAGACATCAAATAGAGGAACCACCTCTGGCAAGCAAATTAATCTGCAAGACATTCCCAGAATTTACAAGTCAGTCAGATACAGGGTTGTCCGTAGACTGAAAGGTGAAGCAAAAGGACTAGGTTTGGAAAATAGGTAAGGACAGTGAAAAAAATGATCAAAGTTTTGGGCAAAATAAATTCTTAGGTGTCCTTTCAATGGAGTCCTGGGCATTATGTAGCAGAAACTCTGGAGATTATCTCAATTCATTGGAGTCACCCTGTTTACTAGCTTGCTATTGACAAAGTTATTTACAAACTGTAGAGCAAGAGGTTATAATGTAGAAAACTGATGGTAATGCACAAGATTCTTGTTAACAATAATGCAAGTTAGTGATATTTCATTAGAAAACATAAATTCTATAACCCAAATTATGGGCCCAGAGCACTTCTGCTGCACAACTCTGCTTATATCCCAAATAACCATGTGAACTAGTTTTAATATCTGCTTCTTATTAATTTTTGAATAAAAATTCTTGACACAAGTATTTTATAATTGTGTGATAATCATGCATTTAATTTCTTGGAGAACAAAACACACTTTAGCGTAACTAGGTTCGTTCACAGAACCAGCCTTGATAACACACTTCTATATGTTAGAAATGATATAATAAATGTAGAATATTGGGCACTCGTTTGGTATTCTTTGCCATGTTTTGCACTATCTAAAAAGAGATCAGTGAACTTGGACTGGAGTTAGTAGACATGGAAGAAAATAAAATATTACAGAGAAGAATACTCTGTGGTCCACAACCTAAACGGGCTGGGATTCCCATCATTTGGATCCCTGTAGCTTTACAAAAGTCAATTAAATTTTTGTATCTCCTATTAAAGTTGATTCCCCAGTACTTTTTCAAACATCTCTTGTAAAGTATTGTTTCCCAGAAAAAAAGGGATTTTGCACATGTATCTGCCTTTGTCTCTGGTCATGATCTCAGTCAGGATCCTGGGATCGAGCTTTATATCGGGCTTTTTGCTCATTAGGGATTATACTTCTCAGTCTCTCTCTGCTGCTACCTCCCCCTGCCACACTCATGCTCTCTCTCTCTCTCAAATAAATAAATACAATCTTTAATTTTTTAATTAAAAATAAGATAAATAAAATAAAATAAAAAGTCTGGTCTTACTGCCCCATTTAGCTCCTTTTTTCTTTTTGAGTTGTATTTAAAGCAGCATGAGAGAACATGAGGCTCTCAAACTTAAAAAAAAAAAGGAAAAAATTGAGTTTTGTTAGGATTTAAGATCTTGTCTGCTAGAAAAAACGTTGGCTTTGTTAACATGTGAAAATTAACAAAAGAGAATAAGATAGAATTCTAATAATTTTTGTAGAAATTTAAAATTTCCTCCAACACAATGACATACAGACCCATTAAGTAAATTCATTCCAATGTCCGAAACCAACCTTTTCTAATAGTAATGCATCTGTGTAAACAGAGTCAACCCAAGGAATAAATAAATATTATTATTTTTTTCCTGTCTCTTCCACAGTCACATCTGGGTATATTGGTAGCAAGCCAATTATCTATCTTATAAGACATGATATCATAAGGAAGGGTATTCTGTCCATTTGGAACAACTGAAAATCATTGTAATTTTATCTTGGTGCAGTAACTTGAGATGGCACAGTGTGGGTTATGAATATATTTTATTTTTTTTTTACTGGGAAGAAGAGATTATAGAGATATTGGTTATCCAAGAGAGACTGACAGGTGTTGATAGTTGCCAGGTCAATATCCATTTACTTTTTCCTTGAATCTCAGAAAGCACTGAGGGATTGACAACAAGGAAACTTAAAACAACATCAAATATTTTATTGTCTCTTTTCTATTTATATTGTAACCACATGACAAAGTATCAGTCGTACAAGATATCATTCTCTTTACCTCTATCTTTCTGCCAGAAATGTGGGCTTAATAGTGAGAACTCCAACAGCAATTTTTGCAACTGTGAATAAAAAGCCATGAAAACCTCTAAGATACTTCACTTGACTTTCTTAAGACGCTGAACCAACACCAGAAAACACTCTCTGTAGTCTTCTTGTTAAATGAAAAAATATGGTTAAACCACTTTTGAAAGTCTACTACATACAGCAAAATGTAAATCTTAATTGAAATATGTCCTCTTAGCTGTGCTTAAGCAACTGAGTCCTGAGCTTTTCAGGTTTTCAGTCTGAAAGAGTACACCTCTGGTGCTCTGAAAGGGAAGAGAAAGGACACCCTGTTCTCCATATAAATTAAAGAAGAGAAATCTGTGCATTTAAGTGGGCCATATAAAATTTATCAAGCAATTATCTCCTAACTCCTTCCTATCCAAATTACCTGATATGCTCTCCCTACTCCTTTATTCCACGTTACTGCCTTTTCCAGGATTCTGTATCACATCACAACATGTCTTCTGTTATTTCCTTCTTGCAAGCTAGTTTTGTTTTCTCCATCTAAAAAAATCAACAATCATTGTGTATTTCAATTCCCATTTTCCTCAAATGCATTGATTCTTCTTATCTATTACTCTTTTCTCATACTCAGTGTCTTTGTCTTTATGGGGTTTGTACTTTGCTTTTCCCCATCCTTTACTGCCATTATATAATCAAATCTAATAACTTCTTAGAGAAAGTTAAAAATTCCTGCATAGCCACACATGAACACAAAGTCACTGATTTTTAGCAAACCTATAAGATAGTCAGACATCCATTCAATTTGTTTTTTTTTAAGATTTTATTTATTTATTTGACAGAGAGAGATGACAAGCAGGCAGAGAGGCAGGCAGAGAGAGAGGAGGAAGCAGGCTCCCTGCTGAGTAGAGAGCCTGACTTGGGGCTCGGTCCCAGGACCCTGGGATCATGACCTGAGCCGAAGACAGTGGCTTAACCCACTGAGCCACCCAGGCGTCCCTCCATTCAATTTCTTAACTGAGTCTCAAATGCATCCTGAGTTCTAACCTAAACCTAAGTTCTACTTCTTACACATTGTTCTATGACCAAATCCTTTCAGTTCAGTATTTTGTAACATTTAAATATTAATCAATTGATGCTTTGTCTGTGTATTTCTATGATAATAATTTGAATACTGTAGATTTATTGTTATATTTATAGATTTATAATCAAAGTTTCATCAGTTGAAGTTTTTGGAAATTTCAGATATAATGATTAACCTAAAATGATACTGCCTCAAATCCCTCTGATATCAAGGCCCAACACTTGATTATAGCCAAACCTGTGGTGGATAGTTCCATGGGAAATTGCAGTTACTTAACACTGATAGCATCTCATGTTCTCTCTCTCATTTTAGAATGTCTCCAACACAACCCAAAAGTGTAGGAGAGTTAATGTCCTCTGAGGACAGCTCTCAGTGAAGTGGAAATAAGAGCCATAGATAAAATTGTCAGTTTTCAGGTCTTCATGAGGACAACTTAAAGAAGTTTCTCAGGACCTTTCAGTAAAAGCAAGCCTTCATTTTCTATCCACAACAATTATATCAACAATGTACCTCTTTGACAAAGTTGCTTCTTCACTGTATCACTTTCCCATTCTTTTCTACCTTGGATAATCTCCCAGATAAACTAACAGTACTCAAATCCTTTGTCCTACTCTTTGCTCTCAGGATAAATGGAGCCAAAAGACTTAGATTAACATCAAGTTCTGAATGGGATCTCAGAGCTATTTCTGTCCAGATTTTCATAAACATAGGGACCTTTGAATTATCAGGCTATAAATAAGTTCTAAATGGAGGGGGCAAAAGCAAAAAGTAGAAATTTTTATGTTTGATTTTTAATCATGATTAAAAATAATGTTAGTACATTATAAAAGTGTGGATCTTTGTAAAACAATGTCATAATGTAAGAAATAGGTTGCATAGTCCTTTTGAGAATATTAAACCAAGTGTTCAGGTGCCATCTAATTTCTTGTTTAATCCAGAACTTTGGTGTGCATTACCTTGAGGAATAGAATTTTGAAGTCCAGACAGACTAACAGAAAACTGACCCAAATGTGTGTGTTTATATTTCTGCTTTTGTTGTAAAAATCAAAGTGTGATTGCTGGTTTAAAATGGTAGAACTAATAATGTTCATGGACTCTATTATAAATTTTCTAATTGTATGGGAAGAATCCAAGAAACATATAATTAATTGATTTGCAAATCCTCAAAGAGCTACAGGATCAGGTAGTGGTATGTTCTGATTCAACAGCATCATAATGCAGCATTTTATATGTGTGGCTAATGGATATTTTCATGAATGTTTGCTAGCTAGTCAACCAATACAGAGAAATATTAGGTAGGGTAATTACTCACAGTTGTGTTTAATAAAATGAGAGAAAATGATCAAATGACACTAATAATAATAATCCTATAGCAGGCTAAATAATTCAATGATAATTACAAGTATTAATCTACCTTTCTTCCCTGATTATGACTCTTCTCTCCTTTATCCTAATGGGAGTAGCAGATTGTCTGCTATGAATTGTGAAAACCCAGCAGTGACTTTGGCAGTGAAGGCCTCCCATCAATTTTGATAGGTTAAAATGATTCTGGATGGTCTTGAGCAAATGTGTCAATTTTTTTTTCTGTGTGTGTCAAAAAAGAAAGAAGCAATAGTAAATTCTTGCTGTTATTCCATGGAGCCAATAAAATCATACTGCCAACAAGAGGCTGTTGACACCGTAAGTGTGGTTAACTGTCTTGAAATACTAGACCTCGAAATAAAATTCCAATATTTCACATAACCTCTTTTTATTTTTAAAGCACAAAACAAAACAAAACAACTATACTGCTTACATTTAGGGCCCTGCTGTTGTGTAACTATTTTTGAACATGTCTACTGTAAGTGTATATATATATATATTTTTTCCTGTGCAATAAATTCATTTAGAGATAAATTTGGATTGCAAATTATTTGGGGGGAGGCATGGTATTTGTGGCTAGTCTTACAAGTAAAAAGGACTAAAAGAAAGAAGAAAAACTTTTTTTATTACAGCATATTTACATCTGTCCAAAGTACTTATTTACTATCATACTGACTAATGTATAATACTGTACACAAAGAAAGAAGTTAAATGAGTTATAATTCAGTCGAAGTATAGCTGGCCATTTTAAAACTTACCACTGAATCTTTCTGGTATGAAATGTGATATCTGGCAATCTGGTCCAGTTCATTACATCAGGTCATTTGTATGTTCTTATTACCATTTTGATAGCATAGCACATTTTATAACCCAGACATTTTACAATGGAACTATGATGCATGTATTTTCAAAAGTATAGACATACATGAAGCTATGAGGTCAAAAAAGATGAATGTCTGTAGTACCATATAGACTCAACAAATAAAAATGTCCAAGGCTCTGAGTGAGATTTATGAATATTGTATAAGATTAGGCCAACATGTGGTTTTGATATAAATCATCTGTTCTTAAATTAGAATTACAATCGTTGAGTACAGTGTTGAAAATGGCAGATAGATTTTAGCTATCTTTGCTCAGTAGGGAAAATGGAAAAATGTTTAGTTTGGTCAGATTTTCACTTAACTTCTAAAAAATCTTACGTTTGAGAGAACCCTTCTGAAATAAGAATCCTTAAAGAAATAACCCCTTTGGCACAAGTTTTCAAGAAACTTGTTGGATATTGTAGACAATTATATGGCACATGTACTGTTCTAGATGTTTCATGCCAATAATATGTAAGCCATACCAAGGCTACATATACATATAGAGATGTTCCTCAGCTTACAAGGGGACTATGTACAGAGAAACACATAAAAAACTGAAAATGCATTTAATACCCCTAAACTATCAAATATCATAGCTTCTCTTAAGCTTATTTCAACATACTCAGAACACTTACATTTGCCTGCATTTGGGCAAAATCATCTTAAGCAAAGCCTATTTTATAACAAAGTATCAAATATCACATGCAACTTATTAAATATTACACTAAAAAAAAGAAGAATGGTTATATATAGAATGCTTGTAAGAATATCAGGTGTTCACCCCTGTAATCTTCTAGCTGACTGGGAGCTGTGGCTCACTACCCCTGCCCAGCATCACAAGACGGCACCATACCACATGTCACTGGCCCTTTTTATAAAGACCCAAATTCAAAATTCAAAGTACAGTTTCTACTGAATCACTTTCACTTTCACATCTTTGCCAAATATATTGTAAGTTGAATCATTGTAAATCAGGAGCCATCTTATTTGAAAGTTAAATCACAGTCACCCGTATACACACAAAAAAAGGCCTTCATGTAGGGCCATCTATGGATCTCTAAACAACATAGCATGACCTATCAACAGCAAAAAATGGATGTGAAGGGGACAATTGCTTCGCGTCGGTACTCTGAGCAGTAACATACATGGCCTTACTCACCTAGCAGAACTCCAGAGCTAGCTGATGGCAAGGAATTTTACAAATGTTTGCTGAACAGCTTAAGCACTATTCTTTTTAAATTAGTGTGCATATCTGTTTTCTAAAGATATGTTAATTTATTTTATTGACTTATTACAAAACCAAATAATTTCCTCTTATTTAAGTGGCAGGTAAATAGAATTCTTTTTAATTTAAATCAAATGGCTTTTTAGGGAAAATATACTAAAAATTCTGAAACTTGTATTGCTTATGAATCTTTTATTGGAATCCTTATCAAGTTGTATTTTTCAAGTTTTTCCTAAATAATCTTCAATGAATTGAAAATATTTTTTGGATTTTATTCAAGGCTATTAACTCACAATTTCACTTTGTTAAATAGAGTGCTAGCCTTTCAACCAAAACGTTGTGTCTTTTTTTTTTCCACTACCACATACTCCATCTACTGACTGGATTCTCTCCCCAACTAGCACATATATACCATTGTCTATCTTTAGGATAAGTAAGGGTCATCTTTTGTCTTTATTCTATTCCTCGCATGCTTCTGAACTTGTTGAATTTTAATATAGTCACACCATAAGCATCACATATTGGATTCCCCTTTCAATAGTAAACAGTGCACAACCAGAGCATACCTTCAAAGCTATCAATAGACTTACTCTGATATATTATTTTTGTATTTTTGTAAATTAAAATAATTAAATTATAGAACAAGAGTTTCAGGTGGTAGGTGTTGTAAGTTTTACCCAAACTGACTTTTGTCAAACTCGTTTTTGTCATCATATATGACAAGTAGTTTTCTCACGTTGATTTTTAGAATATCCTTGTATAATGAATATTTACACTGATATCTACTATAAAAATCTTGCAATTTATTTTAGAAACATTAAGATATTGAAAATCAATCTATTTCTTTGATTCATTAAAGACATTTTTGGCTTGTTTCCAGTACTTTCTTACTGGTTAAAAATGAATTTGAAGTAGTCTGAATTTCATTATTATATGGCACTTTCCCTTTGATGAATACAAAGACAATATTCTATATTAGCTATCTGAGAAGAATTTGTTTTTTTAATTTTATTTATTTGTGAGTGAGAGAGAGCACAAGCTGGGGGAGCAGCAGGGTGAGGGAGAAGCAAACTCCTGGCTAAGCAGGGAATCTGTTGCAGAACTGAGTCCCAGAACCCTAAGATCATGACCTGAGCTAAAGGCTCAGGCGTTCAAATGACTGAGCCACCCAGGTGTCCCAATCTGAGAAGAGTTCTGTATGTTATTCCTATTAATATGCAGTTTAAAGTCTAGGTGATTAACTTAATATTTTAGTGGCTATTACATAGATAGCACTATGTTCCAGGCAGAGAGTAAGAAAGAAATATTAAATCAACCATATTCTATGCATTCTAAATGAAAATAATTAATCAATCATAATAAATCCTTCTATTTATGGAATACCAACTTATAAGCTTTCCTCCATATGAAAAATGCCAAATACCAGAATAAAGGGTCATCTAATACAAATAAAGGATAGAATTAAAGAATTCTGGTAAGGCATTTAATTTTGAAAAATGGTGCTATATTGTTGCTGAGTTGTGGTTTTCAGTTACATAATATCTGATAAGTGTAGAAGTAACATGAGTGTTACGTGAGATGAGAAATGGTTTATAATTAAGATAATTTTAAAAGTACAGATAAATACAAATTTGTAAACATAGCATTATGGAGGAATAAAAATAAATGATAGCTACACACTCTAAAGTGAATAAATCTTGGAAAGTTAATAGAGAAGTAAAACAAGGGCAGTACAAAAAGTATGGTACATTTTTATGAAGTTCAAACAAATTCTGTGAAACCATAGATGGACTTAAAGATACTATTATGTATCAAATATTGTAAAAATTAATCAACGAAATAGCAAACATAAAATAACCAAAGCATACAAACTTAGGTAGATACAATAGGTGTGATCATGTTCTACTTCATAAAGAGATGAGTTAATAGATAAATAGAAGTAACTAGACTTTTTAGAAGTTAATAAAACTTTGCCTGTTATTTCTTAGTAATATAAAATATATGGTTTTCTAACAAAAACGTTTATCTTAAAAATATTTAAAAATAAATTTCAGGCTACTCATAAGGTTATATTTACTTTTCCACTGAAGGAAAAGCTGGTTGTTGTAGTTGTAGTTGTTTGTTTGTTTTAGTCTCCTCCTAGTTTTTATTATTATAATGTGGAATAAGGAATGTTAGATTGAAAAGTGAATTATTTTATAGACAAAATCATTACTTGATTCACCTCCTGGTACAGCAGATGGAACTCCTGAAAATATGCCCTTTTGCCTTACAGAAGAGTAACAGTTATGCTTACTTTTGAAACATACTTGGTGGTGGCCCTAAATAGTGATACCATAGTAAACATTTTGAATATTTGCAATTAATTTTTATAGTCATAGGGCTCCAAAAGGCACTGCTGGTATCTTAGCAGGTATTTCAATAAAGCTAAAAGTTGCCTGACTGTTTAAAAATATTAACAAGGCAGAAAACGGCAGAAGTATTGCCCTCAGATATTATTTTTTCCCATACGCTCCTGATTCCAGACATGACAAGTTATTTTTTTAAATTTTTTTATAAATGATTTTATTTATTTATTTGACAGAGATCACAAGTAGGCAGAGTCAGGCAGAGAGAGAGGAAGAAGCAGGAACCCTGCTGAGCTGAGAGCTCAATGTGGGACTCGATCCAAGGATCCTGGGATCATGACCTGAGCCGAAGGCAGAGGCTTTAACCCACTGGGCCACCCAGGCGCCTCCATGACAAGTTATTTTTGATAGATATATACACAATGTATTTTCCAGTTATAAGAAAAATGGTTCTGCTATTTTTAACCTTTTTTAAAAATTACATAATGTTTTAAATTAAAATTTTATTTTTTAATGTTTTAATTTTCTTTTCTTTTTTTTAAAAGATTTTATTTATTTATTTGAAAGACGGAGATCACAAGTAGGCAGAGAGGCAGGCAGAGAGAGAGAGAGAGAGGGAAGCAGGCTTCCTGCGGAGCAGGGAGCCCGATGCGGGGCTCGATCCCAGGACCCTGAGATCATGACCCGAGCCAAAGGCAGCAGCCCAAACCACTGAGCCACCCAGGCGCCCCAATGTTTTACTGTTCAGTATACTACTTAGAATATAAAACCTATTCCATTTGGTAAGATATTTACCATTTAAAAAATGGTAATTTTCTCATAGTGTGTTCCCCTCACATTGCTTTATTTTGAATAAAAAAATTTCGCAATAAACATAACTGATGCTTTCCTTTTGATTGTCCCTCTGTTGGTCATACTGTATATGAGCCATGACAATTAGTTTTACAAAATGTATTCATGTTTGTTGATATGTTTTATCATCACTAATTTTCCCTCCCTTATCTAGATTCCCGAGCTTTCAGACAGGTGGACACTTCAATAAACCATACCCAAGGAATGTATCAAGTACTTCTTAGACATCTCTCAGATCCTTGAGGTCTCATTTTACCTAGGGATTTGCAAAAGGCTCTGCCAGAGGCACCACTGTGACAACTAATGACCATGGTCTATCTCCTGCTAAGCTCAAGAGGTCACTGGTTTCCAAGTTTATCTATACAATTAATGCATTCCAGTAAGTTCTTTGTTTTTTAATATTAACAAACTTACTTTAAAGTTTATATGAAGAGGCAAAGACTCACAATAGTCAACATAGTGCTGAAGGAGAACAAAGACTGAGGACTGACTTCAAAGTTTACCATAACGATGGGGCGCCTGGGTGGCTCAGTGGGTTAAGCCTCTACCTTCGGCTCAGGTCATAATCCCAGGGGCCTGGGATCGAGTCCTGCATTGGGCTCTCTGCTCAGCAGGGAGCCTGATTCTCCTCATCTCTCTCTCTGTCTGTCTCTCTGCCTACCTATTTGTGTTCCCTCTCTGTCAAAAAAATAAATAAAATCTTTTAAAAAAAGTTGACCATAACGATAATTGTAAGCAAGATATTGTAATACTACAGAAAGACTAGATTAAAGGAACAGAATATATATTATCAAATATATTTTATATTTAATATAAAAGCAAAAGCAATACAAGAGAGCAAAATACAATCTTTTAAACAAATGGTTCTGGAGTAATGGTGAAGCTAAATGTAAAAATATAAAATAAAAATAAAATAAAATAATAAAATAAAATAAATCCAGGCAGATATCATACACTCTTTACAAAAATTAACTCAGATTGGATTATAAACCTAAACATGAAACATGTAGAAGGTAATATAGAAGAAAATTTAAATGACCTTGGTTTTGGCTATAACTTTAGCTACAAAAGCACAAGCACTGAATTTTAAAATGTCTACTCTGTGAAACACAATGCCAAGAGAATGAAAAGTCAAAGCACAGACTATGAGAAAAAATTTGCAAAATACACATCTGGCAAAGGACTGTTAATCAAAAATACACAAAGACCCCTTAAAACTCAACAATGGGGGAAAAACCTGATTAAAAATGAGCCAAAGACCTTAGCAGATACCTCACAAAAGAAAATATTACAGATGGCAAATAAGCATATAAAAAGATGCTTCACATCATAGGTCATCAGGAAAATGCAAATGAAAACAAAAAAGAGAAACCCGTACATACCCAGAATTCAGAACACTGAAAACAGAACATGAAATGTTGGTGAGGATGTGGAGCAACAGGAATGTTCTTCCATGTCTATTGAGAATAAAGAATGGAAAACAACTTGGCAGTTTCTTACAAAACTAAACATATTCTTGCCAGATGATTCAGCAGTAGCAGTTCTTGGTATTTATCCAAAGAAGATGAAATCTATACCCACAAAGATGTCTATAGTAGTTTTATTCATAACTGACAAAAGCTCGGAAGCAACCAGGATATCATTCCACAGGTGAAAGGTCAAATAAAGTGTAGTACATGCAAACAATGGAATATTATTTAATGCTAGAGATATGAATTACCAAGCCATGAAAAGATATGGATATAAATATTTAATAAATATTTGATTTTAGGCTTCTACCAGTCTATCAATAGTATTAGTATATTTTAACAGTGAATGCTCAGCATTCATGAATTTACCTAATAAAATATTTTGGGTTCAATATTTTAAATACTTCAACCTCTATGATTATATTCCTAATAATTTTGAATTGGGGTAAATAAACCTTAACTTTTTGTAACTTGTTTCAATATGCAAAAGAGCTCAATGAAATTTTAGAAAATAAAAATTTACAAAAAAAAGTTTAGTTTACTATTGCCAAATAATTTAAAACTTTATCTTATATTCAAATACATATATTTTTCTAAATTGATTTATATGCTACTAAAACCAAAAACTTTTAGTTATACTAGATTTCATATCATGCAACCAATGCCAGAAAGCCATCTGTCGATGACTTGTCTTAAATAGAGTTAAGATGGGCGTTATAACAATGCAAGATGGAAACAAAGATAGTATAACAATTGGTGTTACATAACTTTTCTGTTTTGATCAAGTTACTAATCTACAAAAGGCTTTTATCAGTGACAGACTTGGGAATTTAACAAAACTTTTAAACTAGCATGTGCGACTCATTCCTAGAAAACAACACAACCAATAACACTTTATTTAGATTAAATCATGACTATTTCTCCATTTGAATAAAAAAGGTAGCAACCCCAATAAGTTTATTGAACGTGAAAAGTTGAAATGCTGTAATGCTCCTAAGGAATCAAATGATCCAGTCATGAATTACAAAAAAAGGATATAAATACCAAAGTGTTTGTATAATTGTAATGTACATCTGCCCATTATCGTTCAAGAGTGTAGGCTTGTACAAGAACTGTATAAAAGAACTCCACTTCTAAACTGTGGAAAATATGTTCCCTTTCTCCCTATATACAACTATTAAGCCATTCATTTAGCTTTTAAAATATCCACTTAATACAGGCTTTTTACTCATTTGAACCCGGCAGCAGGGCTCTATTCTTATTGCTTACATCTGAAGGATAGACTTCTAGCGTAAGAGGTAAAGCCCATAAAGGAGCCCAATAATAACAACAAAATACAGTTTAGTGATCCCTTTCAATCTGCCAGCTACCTTTCTGAGAATACTTCAATTAATAAAACATATAAAATAGCTGACCAGAAAGAGCTTACATTCTTTTGAAATATAATAGTGAAATAAACCAATAATAGAGGGGCGCTTCGGTGGCTCAGTCCATTGAGTGACTGCGTCTCGCTTGGGTCATGATCTCAGGGTCCTGGGATGTAACTCCGCAGCAGGCTTTCTAGGCAGTGGGGTGTTTTCTTCTTCCTCTACGCACCCTCCCAATTCTCTCTCTCTCTGTCTCAAAGAAAGAAATAAACCAGTAATAGAATAATGATTGATGGTTGATGGTGATAAGTGTTACAAAGAAATACAAGAAAGGTAAAAGCCATTGGAGAATGCTGGGATGAATGTTAATTTTATTTTGTATTGGGTGGTTATATCTCATTTAGGAGATGTTATTTGCACAAAGACCCAGGAAGTGAAGGAGGGTGTTATACAAATATTAAAGGAAAAGATTGCTCTAGACAGAGCAAGTAAGTATATAGACTTTGTGTGAACAGCTTGTCTGTTACTTTTGAGGAAAAGCAAGGAGGCCAATGAGGAGTTCATAGTGGTGGAGAGAGGAAGAACGTATTGATGTATGACCTTCTAGTACATTGAAACGCCTTCAGTTTTTATTTAATATGAAAGGGGAAGATACCAAAAGACTTTCAACAGCAGAATAAAATCATCCGACTTGATTTTTAGGTTAAGTTGCTGTACCAAAATAAATTTGCAGGGAGAAAGGAGTGCATTATGTGTGGAAGTGGGGCTATCAATCAAGTCAATAATTCAGGAACATATATGATGGTGTTTTTAGCATGCTGAGTGGTAATAGAAGTGGTGAGGTATGGTTTTTATTTTGTATATATTTTGATGGTGAATATTCCAGTGAACAGGATGGGGTATGTGCAGGACAGACAATATCAACATTTATTTTACCTGCACAAACAGAAGGGTGGAGTCTTCATTCCCTGATATGGAGAGAACTCTGAGTTCAATTGTTCTTTGTCATTAAGTGGCATAGTGATGATGAGGATTTAGTCAGACAGTGAAAGAGAACAGTAAGCATAGTGTTAAGCGGTAAGACATTATAATACATTTGAACAACAAAACACGTTGTGTTGGATCATGTGTTTATGTGAGTAAATAAATAAATAAAGCTTCCTGGGTTTCTGATAGAGGTAAAGAAGACCAGTATATGATCCAAAGGGGCATGTGCACCAAATGTTTATAGCAGCAATATCCACAATAATCAAACTATGGAAAGAACCTAGATGTCCATCAAGAAATGAATGGTATATATATATATACGATGGAATACTATGCAGCCATCAAAAGAAATGAAATCTTGCCATTTGCGATGACATGGATGGAACTAGAGGGTATTATGCTTAGCAAAATAAGTCAACCAGAGAAAGTCACTATCATATGATCTCTCTGATATGAGGAAATGGAGGTGCAATGTGGGTGCTTGGGGGACAGGAAAAGAGTAAATAAAACAAGATGGGATCAGGAGGGAGACAAACCATAGGAGAATCTTAATCTCACAAAACAAACTGAGAGTTTCCGGGTGGTGGGGAGGGTAGGGAGAGGGTGGTGGGGTTATGAACATTGGGGAGGGTATGTGCTGTGGTGAGTGCTGTGAAGTGTGTAAACCTGGCGATTCACAGACCTGTACCACTGGGGCTAATAATGCATTATATGATAATTTAAAAAAAAAAGAGGAGGAAGAAGACTACTATAAAATAAATGCTATGGTTTTCAGCAAAAAGTGTGTAATCAGGCATATTTTATTAAAGTAACCATGTAAAATGATGGTTGAAAATTGGAATAACAGAAAACATAAAAATTAGAGATTTTAAAAAGAGATCTGGGACAGTGTAGAGAATATAATCAATGATATTATAATAGTGTTATATGGTGACAGACGGTGGCTATATTTATAGTGATCATAGAATAATGTATGGAGATATTGAAAACCTGAAACCAATGTAACACTGAATATCACTATACTCAAATAAAAAAATAGTAAAAATAAAACATTTTATTTTAAAAAGATAAAAAGAGGGACAAGAATTTGTAAAGTGAATTTCAAAAAGCTTAAAGATGATGCTAAGACATACTCTGAACCTTGAGGAAAACACCATTTTGAAAATTCTTCCCATTTTGAGAAAACTCAAATGAATCAATACCATAAAAGAACCCATTTTAACTGAGAGATATAATGAATGCTCAAGAAATAATTTTATGACAGGATAATTCTTCCCTATGAAACAGCATACAAAAACCAGGGGAAACACCTGGAAGCAAAATAAACTATACTGAAAATAAGAATTAGGAAAAAGATAAATGATGAACGATAGGAAAATTAGACCTGCGACAGAGACCTAGTGAAGAGAATTTTTAGCTTGAGGTTTAATGTTTTTGAGGATAATCTAGAGTTTATAACTGCCTTGAGGCAGGCTGGTTGTAGGCAGTTTAGGCAGACCCCTAAGACAGGCCTACTTTGGGCAGGTGGTGTTGGAGGAAGCCATTGGGCTGGACAAAGACAAATCCAACCATTTGACTAAAGTGTCTGTGAAGATGTTGAAGTCAGATGCAACAGAGAAAGACCTGTTAAACCTAATCTCAGAAATGGAGATGATGAAGATGATTGGACAGCACAAGGACACCATCAACCTGCTGGGTTCTGCACACAGGATGGTCCTTCGTACACTCTCATGGAATATGCCTCCAAAGACAACATACAGGAGTACCTGCAGGCCCAGAGGCCTCCTGACCTGGAGTACTGTTACAATATCAGCCACAATGCAGCAGAGCAACTCTCCTCCAAGGACCTGGTATCCTGTGCCTATCAGGTAGCCTGAGGCATGGAGTACCTTGCCTCCAAGAAGTGCATACACCAAGACCTGGCACTAGGGAAGTGCTGGTGACAAAGGACAACATGATGAGGATCTCAGACTTCAGCCTTGCCAGAGATATAACCACATCAGTAACTATAAAAAGACAACCAACAGTGGACTGCCTGTGAAGTGGATGGTCCCTAAGGCCATGTTTGACCAGAGCTACATCCACCAGAGTGACTTCTGGTCTTTTGGGGTGATCCTGTGCAAAATCTTCAATCTGGAAGCCTCCCATATCCTGGAGTGCCTGTGGAGGTGGTTTTCAAGCTGCTGAAGGAGTCATTTGATGGACAAGCCAATAAGTGCACCAGAGAGTTATACACAATAATGAGGAGTGGCTGGCATGTGGTTCCTTCAAGCTGCTGGTAGAAGACCTGGATCATACTGTGGCCTTGACCTCTAACCAGAAGTACCTGGACCTGTCCTTGGACCTGGAACAATACTGTCTATGCTTTCCCAACACCTGAAGCTAAACCTGCTCCTCAGAGAAGAATTCCACCTTCTCTCATGTGCCATTGCCCAGGGAGGCCTATCTGCCTTGACACCCAGCCCAGCTTGCCAATGGTGGACTCAAATGACTAGTATCCCTATTACTCCTGTCCAGATTCCGTCATAAGCTGTAACCCTTACCCCCCACCCTCCCTGCAAGACTCACTGCCTTCTCCTTTGTCCCTTTCCTACTGGCAGGAGCCAGCTGCCTACCTGAGGCCTTCACCCCTTGAAATTCACCTCTCTTCGCCTTCTTCTTCCTCCTCCTTACAACCTGCTCATGAAAGAAAGGCACAGAGAAGCAGGTACTTGCTCGTGGCTACTTCCTTCCCGCCCATATGTTGGACCAAGACCCCTCCCTGGCATCTGGTACTGCCTGCACGTCGTTGGGAGTGGGAGATGAGGCATGCCATTGAAAGCTGTTGGAGCTTTCCGGTTTTGATTTTGTCTGCTTAGCATAACATGTAAGACTGAGTTCTGGTGGCAGGGACCTAGTCCTTGGGGCTATAGCACTAGCGAGGGGAGGTCAACTGCTCTGGGCCTTGGCTAAGAGCAACCCCTGCTCCAGAGATATGGTGCCAAGGGCTTATTAATTTTGATACTAATTTGCTTTGCTGACCAAATACCTGGTATCAAAAGATGGGAAGGCAAAGGCTGAAAGCAGTGTTGTCACCATGGGGTCCAGCCCCAAACTATGAAGAAAACACAAAGTGTATAAATCTGCGTAAGTATATATTTACACACCTTTTTAAATAGGATGTTATCAAAGATTTAATCAATGGGTAATATGCTCCTCGTGGCTGGGAAGCATCAGTTGCCATATATTAAAAACAAAGAAAAGAGGTGTCTGGGTTGCTTCCTCCATAAATGTCCCTTCTTTTCAGGTCATGATCCCAGAGTCCTGGGATGGAGCCCCACATCAGGCTCTCTGCTCAGTGGGAAACCTGCTTCTCCTTTTCCCTCTGCCCTGCTTATAGTTCCTCTTCCTATCTCTCTGTCTGTCAAATAAATAAAATATTAAAAAAAATACAAGAAAGAAACAAAATGTTTTTAAAAGGTCTTTTTTTTAAATTTTCTAGGGGTGCCTGGATGACTCAGTTGTTTAAGCAGATGTTTGCCTTTGGCTGAGGTCATGATTCCAGTGTACAGGGCTCCAGCCCTGCATGGGACTACTTGCACCCCAAGGAGCTTGCTTCTTCCTAACCCTTTGCACGTGATTCCCCCCGCTTGTGCGCTTCCACTCTCTCTCTCTCTCTTTCTCTCTCTTGCTGTCAATAAACAAAATAAAATCTTTTCCTAAATAAATAAATAAATAAATTTCTAAACCTACTTTCAGATTAGGTCCCTTAACAAAAATTGCTACTGCTTCATTAAAAAAAAAAAAAAAGATAATTTAGAAATGTGCTTCCAGAGCTAAAAAGCTGTTTTGTTTTTTTGTCAGGATTAAATATAGAAGTGCTTTAAAAAGTAAAAGAAAAAATATGCTATATTAACACTAATCACACTATATCTTTGGTGGTTATATCAAGATAATGAAAAGTGATTTTAAAGCAAATTTCATTATCAGACATAAAGATCAAGTCAAAAACACAGAAGAGTAAAAGGATGAATTCCTCAGGGAGTATAATAATTCTTGACTTTTAATACTTAATAACAGATTTGGGGATATATAGGGAAAAACTAAGAACAAAAATCATAACTTCTACCTTAGAAGAGAAATGGAAAAAAATTTCAACACCTTTATTTTAAGATTATATAGACAAATGGTCATCAAATTGGTAAGATATGTAAGACTTGAACAAAATTATCAACTAACTAGATATGCTTGATATTACAGAACACTCCCAACAACCGCAGACTACATATATCTTAAGCCATGATTTTCTTTGCAAAGGCCAACATTGATAATGTTCTAGTCATTCCTCCGTGTACCAGGAAAGAAGTAGCACTTTCTTGAAAGACACAGCTATCAAAGCTCCATTGAGAAACCGTAAAGATGGAGAAGGGATTTGCAAATTATATATCTGATAATGGACATCTACTCTGATTATTAAATATGAATAAAAATAAAAGACCTTACTAATAACCAGAGTATCCAATTGTACATGTGAAGGAAATAATGGAAGAGACATGTCACCAAAGTATATGGATGGCTTATAAGCACATGACAAATTTCTCAACATTTAGACATTAAAGAAATACAAATTAAAATCATAATGAGGCATGCTTACATATCTATTAGAATGGCTAAAATTATAAAGGCTAATTGTACTTCGTCTGAGCTAGATTGAGAAGCAACAAAAAATCTAAACTGTTGTTGGCATATATCATGATACCACCACTTTGGAAAATATCTGTCATATAATAGGTTCAGTAGACAATTTGTAAATTTCAGAAAAAAATAATGTTGATAGTATACTGAATTTCATAAGTCATTTCAATATTTTTTTCCAAAAAATAAACTATGTAAAACATACCTTAAATTTACTTTCAAAATATTTTATAGCATATAATGGACAATATACATAAGCCTTAAAGAAACAATCATAAAAATAACCATTTCATACCTACTTAAAAATTGCATAATACCACACTCCTAGATCCTCTCTGAATGCTCTAAAATAACCCTTCAAAGGAAATACATTTTTAAAAATAACAGATTTTTTTGGCAAATAATTTAATAAATAAAAATTTCATTCATCTACGTAGATCATAATAAATGTTTTAATAAGCATGAAATTATAACTCTGAAGTGTGCTAAAATGAAACCACCTGCTAAGGGTGAGAGAACAAATATAAACATCATTTTTCCAAATAAGAGGAATTTATTACCTTTGAATCAAAGCATGTGGATTTGTTCAAACTGGCAATAAAGGAATATGGAAACACAAACCATAGAAAGTCATATTTTAGATTTCTAAAAGACTTCAAAGTGAAGAGTATACATTTTTTAAATGTTACATAATGCTACATAATGACAAGATGACAGGTTGTGACAAATAGCATTTTAAAAGCTCTACTCATAATGGAACGGAAGGTGTCATTTCCCTATAATTTTATATATGTCATTAATTTACTATATCTGGATACAACATATTACCAAACAGATGTTCATCAAAGACTAAATCATTTTTAATGGAACATAATAATTTGAACCTACATCTATTAATCATTTTTTTCAATCAAACATTTATAGTCTCGCTAAACATTTTATCAGTTGTCGACAAAATTAAAAAACAATAGGATAAAAAGTCGTGTTTGGAAAAGTAGATTTTCTTTGAAATTTGCATTTAAATGAAAATATTTGATGATATTTTTAAAACTTTAAATGTAATTTTATATATATTTGACCTATCAAATGATATAAAATTTTTGGAGACAATATAGTTTGGGGCACATGGTAAGCAATAATCAATTTTTTTGTTGATCCAAGTGTTCTTGTATTATTTTTCTTAATTATTCTAGTACCACAATTTATAGTTCTAAAATTTTTCCACCCCCCCCATTTTAATATCTCTTAAGGTGGCAATCACCTTGCACTTGATGACATATCCTAGTTTAACTGACAGCATTTCACTTTCTTAGTCGAACATAAACTATAGTGCATCTTACCCTTGATGAAAGCTAGGATGCAATTAAATACTCTATTATGGTTACGATTCTGATATGTGAAATCCTCCGGTAGCTCCCTGTGCCCCCACAGTGTAGTACCTCACCTCCTCGCCAAGTATACAAACCTTCTCACCCCCAGTGTTAACCCCGGGGCTCAGCCTCCATCCCCAGGTGATGCTGCCAGATCAGCTGTCGGTTGTCATGAACTTGCTGTAGTTTCCCGAATGCACTGTGCTGCCTCCTGACACTTTGAAACTTGACACACTCATTCTCATTCTTCGCTTTGCCCTTGTCTATCACCTCCCCTGAAAATCTGTTCCTAAGTGGCTTTTCCCAGCTCCCACCTACCCTTGGCAGTCTTTTATTTCCCTGTGGTAAAGCCTGTCACACTGCACCATGGACATGCCCGTTGTCCCCCTGAGAAGAGAAAAGGGACAGTGAGGGCCCCCAGCATTTGCAGCTCTAGTGCAGAGCCCCATGCCTGGCTCGCAGGAAATGCCAGATCATGATGACAAACAGAGATCATCCTCTGACTAAAACCAGCTCTTCTTTGCCTACCGCAGAATCTGGATCAATAAAGAGCAGCCAGTTATTATTGCTGTTTGTCTAGGGATTTTTTCCCCATATATTTCCCAGGTCTTTACTCTTTTTATAGCACTTTAATTCAGGCTTCAACCACGTCCTAGTCAGATCAGGTGAAATCATTTTCCTTCCCATACCCTTGATGTATTTCACATCTAGTACTTCTTTTTTTAAACATCTTATTTACCCATTTGACAGACAGATCACAAGTAGGTAGGGAGGGAGGCAGAGAGAGAGGGGCTAAGCAGGCTCTCCTCTCAGCAGAGAGCCCGATGTGGGGCTCCATCCCAGGACACTGAAATCATGACCTGAGCTGAAGGCAGAGGCCTAAACCACTGAGCCACCCAGGAGCCCCCATATCTGGTAATTTTTAACCAACGTGGATTTGCTGCATCACATAGTTCCTTCTTCTTCTAATATAAATATATAAATATATTGATCAAGTCACTTGCATGTCTTACGAGAATGTTATACTTTAGTAGGAAACTTGAAATCTTGGCCATTGGTTTTGATTTTTGTTATGGTTAGATTTGGTTCGGTTTTTGTAATTTTAAAAATCCCTCCAGCCCTTGGCTCTGTCTGACCTGATTGCTTTCAGCTGTTTCTGCAACAGAAATGTCCCAGCAGCAAAAACACTCATTGTTTACAGTGGCGCCCCCTTCTGAACACTTTGTTAATAAAAAGATTTTTTTTTGTTTTTGTTTTTTGCTATGGTAAATGTGGAACAACAATGAGGTATTTCAAAGAGGTGAACCACAGATAAATTTCTCTAAGGGTGGGGTGAGGGTTACTCAAAAAGGAACTTGACAAGGCTTTTAAAGATATCGACAATCATTATAACATAATGTGACTGATTGTTACCGTGCTCTTAACTGGGCCAACACTTGTTGGCTTCCAAGAAAGACTAACATAGTTGAGATGGTTCTAGCGGCCTTCTAGCACAGGGTCTCATGAGGCAGGGATTCTAGCCACTGGCTGTGCAAGGCATGAGGCCTGTTAGTGATTCTATTTTTTCCTCTGCAGAATGGGTCTTTCTACATCCCAGGTCCTTTCGACCCCAATAAATAATGCGGCGATTCTCTCAGTGAGTTGTACTTTTGGTTTAAACAGCCAACTGTCTCTTAAAAAGGACTTTTGTTTAAATTCCTTTAAAAAAAAGTCTTTTTAAAAAAATCTTTTTTTAATTTTTATTTTTTAATCCCATATGTATACTCTGATCGTGGAACTTTGTCATTATGACCTTCTCGGCTGATTAAAATATTCATCATCAGCACCTACTGCTCTCCTCTCCTGGTGGTCTCTCCGGAAGGGGACTTCTCTAGCTCTTATAGTAGAAGATGGGCACTTCCCCTCTACCCCTATTGCCGGACGAGCCTTACCAATTTTGCAGGGTCAGGTCGTTCTGGCCTTTTATCTGTTGTTCTCTTCTGAGTGGTTAGTTTTTCATAGATACCGTGCTTTCCTTTTGTCAGGATTTACCCTGGACTATCAAAACCCTTTTCTTGTGCCAGTGAAGCCTAAGAAACAGTCCTGGTGAGCGAACCAGGAACTCAAACAGATCATATTTATCCTGAATGTTCTGTCCAAAATGAAAAATACGTTTCTGAGGAGCCTCAAGATCTCTGAGAAGGGAAGTTTCACCAACTCTGTCATGTAGGGGCATCAATTCCGATTCTGTGTCAATTTTCCTACTTTCCCAGCTAATAATTCTCTACATCTTAAAGCCCAATCTCAACCGTTTCCTCTCTCAAAGGCAGTTGCTCTTACCCTTATAGTGCATCTTACCCTTGATGAAAGGTAAGATGCAACTAAATACTCTATTATGGTTACGATTCTGATATTTATGTTTAGGTTCTGTTTTATGAGTAGGTTCAGGATCAGGGTTAGCTTTAGGGTTACGATTCTGTTCAGGATCACGGTTTGCGTCAGAGTTAGGTTTACAGTCTGGGTTAGGGTCAGTGTTAAGGTCAAGGCCAGAGTCAGGTTTAAGTTTAAGAAATGACAAAGGCAAATTTCAGAGTTAGGGTTATGATCATGGTCAGGGAGAGGTTTGGGATTATGGTTAAAGTGTGGTTAGGGTTAGGGTAAAGGTAGGTTGAGGGTTAGGGTTAGACCAGGTTAGGGTCAGTGTCAGGGATAATGTTAGAGGTTAGTTTTAGGGTTAGGTTTAGCGTTAGGTTTCGGTTCAGGGCACGTGTTAGTGTCAGGGAGGGTTAGGTTTAGGGTTAGAGTTAGGGTCAGGCTCACATTCAGTGTCAGGGTTAGTGTTAGGGTCAGGGCAGGGTCACTTTTAGGTTCAGGGTTAGGTTTCTGGTGTTTGCCTGAGTCAGGGTCAGGGTGAAGTCTAGGGCCAGTGTCAGGTTTACGGTCAGGATCAGGTATTGGTTTAAAGTCCACATTAGTGTCAACGACAGGGTTATGTAGTAGTCAGTGTTAGAGTAATGGATTGGATTAGGATCGTAAAACGGGCATATCCATGGTGCAGTGTGACAGGCTTTACCACAGGGAGATAATACACTGCCAAGGGTAGGTTGGACCTGGGAAAAGCCACTTAGGAACAGATTTTCAGGGGAGGTGATAGACAAGGGCAAAGCGAAGAATGAGGATGAGAGTGTCAAGTTTCAAAGTGCCAGGAGGCAGCACATGCATCGGGAAACTACAGCAAGTTCATGACAACTGACAGCTGATCTGGCAGCATCCCCTGGGGATGGAGGCTGAGGCCCGGGGTTAACACTGGGGGTGAGAAGTTTTGTATCCTATGGCGAGGAGGTGAGGTACTACACTGTGGGGGCACAGGGAGCTACCGGAGGATTTCAAATATCAGAATCATAACCATAAAAAAGTATTTAATTGCATCCTAGCTTTCATCAAGGGTAAGATGCACTATAGTTTATGTTTGACTAAGAAAGAGAAATGCTGTCAATTAAACAAGGATATGTCATCAAGTGCAACGTGAGTGCCACCTTAAGAGATATTAAAAGGGGAGGGACAAATCTTAGAACAAGTAAATTGTGGTAGTAGAATAAATAAGAAAGATCCAACACTTGGTTCAACTAAAGAAGTGATTACTGCTTAACATGTGCCCCAAACTATATTAAGTCCTAGAACAAGAGACGTGCTCATCTTGATGCCCCTCAGCTGTTAGACCCAAGGTACAGAGGGCAGTAGCCAACGACCAGCAGGCCCCAAGTGCCATGTGCAGACTCTAAGAGCAACTGCCTTTGAGAGAGGAAACGGTTGAGAGTGGGCTTTCAGAGGTAGAGAATTACTAGCTGGGAGGGTAGGACAATTGACACAGAATCGGAATTGATGCCCCTACATGACAAAGTTGGTGAAACTTCCCTTCTCAGAGATCTTGAGGCTCCACAGAAATGAATTTTTCATTTTGGACAGAACATTCAGGATAAATATGATCTGTTCGAGTTCTTGGTTCTCTCATCACGACTGTTTCTTAGGATTCACTGGCACCAGAAAAGGGTTTTGATAGTCCAGGGTAAGTCCTGACAAATGCAAAGCACGGTATCTATGAAAAACTAACCACTCAGAAGAGAACAACAGATAAAAAGCCAGGCCGACCTGACCCTGCAGGATAGGTAAGGCTGGTCTGGAAACATGGGTAGAGGGGAAGTGCCCATCTCCTGCTAGAAGACCTAGGGAAGACCCCTTCCGGAGAGACCACCAGGAGAGGAGAGCAGTAGGTGCTGATGATGAAGAATATTTTAATCAGCAGAGAAGGTCAAAATGACAAAGTTCCACGATCAGAGTAAACATATGGGATTAAAAATAAAAAATAAAAAAAAAAGATTTTTTTGAAAGGACTTTTTTTTAAAGGAATTTAAACAAAAGTCCTTTTAAAGAGACAGTTGGCTGTTTAAACCAATAGTACAACTCATAGAGAGAATCGCTGCTTTATTTATTGGGGTAGAAAGGACCTGGAATGTAGAAAGACCCATTCTGCAGAGGAAAAAATAGAGTCACTAACAGGCCTCATGCCTTGCAAAGCCAGCGGCTAGAATCCCTGCCTCATGAGACCCTGTGCTAGATGGCTGCTAGAACCATCACAACGTTGTTAGTCTATCTTGGAAGCCAACAAGTATTGGCCCTGTTAAGAGCACGGTAACAATCAGTCCCGTTATGTTATAATGATTGTCGATATCTTTAAAAGCCTTGTCAAGTTCCTTTTTGAGTAACACTCACCCCACCCTTAGAGAAATTTATCTGTGGTTCACCTCTTTGAAATACCTCATTGTTGTTCCACATTTACCATAGCCCGGAAAAAAAATTTTTTTTTAAAACAAAGTGTTTAGAAGGGGGCGCCACTGTAAACAATGAGAGTTTTCGGTGCCAGGACATTTCTGTTGCAGAAACAGCTGAAAGCAATCAGGTCAGACAGAGCCAGGGGCTGGTGGGATTTTTAAAATTACAAAAACCGAACCAAATCTAACCATAACAAAAATCAAAACCAATGGCCAAGATTTCAAGTTTGCTACTATTGGTATGGCATTCTCCTAAGACATGCGAGTGACGTGATCAATATATTTATATATTTATATTTGAAGAACAAGGAACTATTTGATGCAGCAAATCCACGTTGTTTAAAAATTACCAGATATGGGGGCTCCTGGGTGGCTCAGTGGTTTAGGCCTCTGCCTTCGCCTCAGGTCATGATTTCAGGATCCTGGGATGGAGCCCCACATCGGGCTCTCTGCTCAGCGGGGAGCCTGCTTTCCCCCTCTCTCTCTGCCTCCCTCTCTACCTACTTGTGATCTGTCTGTCAAATGGGTAAATAAGATCTTTAAAAAAGAATTACTAGGTGTGAAAAACATCGAGGGTATAGGAAGGAAATGATTTCACCTGATCTGACTAGGAAATGGATGAAGCCTGAATTAAAGTGCTATAAAAAAAGTAAAGACCTGGGAAATATATGGGGAAAAAATCCCTAGAAAAAAGCAATAATAATTGGCTGCTCTTTATTGATTCATATCCTGCGGTAGTCATAGAAGTGCTGGTTTTAGCCAGAGGATGATCTCAATTGTCTTCATGTTCTGGCATTTCATGCAAGCCAGGCATGGGGCTCTGCACTAGAGCTGCAAATGCTGGGGGCCCTCATTGTCCCTTTTCTCTTCTCAGGGGGACAACGGGTGTGTCCATGGTGCAGTGTGACAGGCTTTACCACAGGGAGATAATACACTGCCAAGGGTAGGTTGGACCTGGAAAAGCCACTTAGGAACAGATTTTCAGGGGAGGTGATTGACAAGGGCAAAGCGAAGAATGAGGATGAGTGTGTCAAGTTTCAAAGTGCCAGGAGGCAGCACATGCATTGGGGAAACTACAGGAAGTTCATGACAACCGACAGCTGATCTGGCAGCATCACCTGGCGATGGAGGCTGAGCCCCGGGGATAACACTGGGGGTGAGAAGGTTTGTATAGTATGGCGAGGAGGTGAGGTACTACACTGTGGCGGCAGAGGGTGTTACCGGAGGATTTCAAATATCAGAATTGTAACCATAATAGAGTATTTAATTGCATCCTAGCTTTTATCAAGGGTAAGATGCAATATAGTTTATGTACGACAAAGAAAGAGAAATGCTGTCAGTTAAACTAGGATATGTCATCAAGTGCAAGGTGAGTTCCACTTTAAGAGATATTAACATGGGGGTGGAGGACAAATCTTAGAACAAGTAAACTGTGGTACTAAAATAATTAATAAATTTCGAACACTTGGATCAACAACAAAAGTGATTATTGCTTGCCATGTGTCCCAAACTCTATTAAGTCTTAGAACAAGAGACGTTCTCATCTTGATGCCCTGCAGCTGTTAGACCCAAGGTAGAGAGGGCAGTAGCCAACGACCAGCAGGCCCCAAGTGCCATGTGCAGACTCTAAGAGCAACTGCCTTTGAGAGAGGAAACGGTAGAGAGTGGGCTTTCTGAGGTAGAGAATTACTAGCTGGGAAAGTAGGAAAATTGACACAGAATCGGTATTGATGCCCCTACATGACAAAGTTGGTGAAACTTCCTTTCTCAGAGGTCTTGAGGCTCCACAGAAATGTATTTTTTATTTTGGACAGAACATTCAGGATAAATATGATCTGTTCGAGTTCCTAGTTCTCTCATCACGACTGTTTCTTAGGATTCACTGGCAGCAGAAAAGGGTTTTGATAGTCCAGGGTAAGTCCTGACAAATGCAAAGCACGGTATCTATGAAAAACTAACCACTCAGAAGAGAACAACAGACAAAAAGCCAGGCCGACCTGACCCTGCAGGATAGGTAAGGCTGGTCTGGAAACATGGGTAGAGGGGAAGTGCCCATCTCCTGCTAGAAGACCTAGAGAAACCCCTTCCAGAGAGACCACCAGGAGAGGAGAGCAGTAGGTGCTGATGATGAAGAATATTTTAATCAGCAGAGAAAGTCAAAATGACAAAGTTCCACGATCAGAGTAAACATATGGGATTAAAAAATAAAAAATAGAAAAAAAAAATTTTTTTTGAAAGGACTTTTTTTTAAAGGAATTTAAACAAAAGTCCTTTTAAAGAGACAGTTGGCTGTTTAAACCAATAGTACAACACACTGAGAGAATCGCTGCTTTATTTACTGGGGTAGAAAGGACCTGGAATGTAGAAAGACCCATTCTGCTGAGGAAAAAATAGAATCACTAACAGGCAACATGCCTTGCAAAGCCAGCGGCTACAATCCCTGCCTCATGAGACCCTGTGCTAGAAATCCCCTAGAACCATCTCAACTATGTTAGTCTATCTTGGAAGCCAACAAGTGTTGGCCCAGTTAAGGGCATGGTAACAATCAGTCACGTTATGTTATAATGATTGTCGATATCTTTAAAAGCCTTGTCAAGTTTCTTTTTGAGTAAACCTCACCCCACCCTTAGAGAAATTTATCTGTGGTTCACCTCTTTGAAATACCTCATTGTTGTTCCACATTTACCATAGCCCGAAAAAAAAAAAAAAAGGTTTTTATTAACAAAGAGTTCAGAAGGGGGCGCCACTGTAAACAATGAGAGTTTTCCCTGCCGGGACATTTTTGTTGCAGAAACAGCTGAAAGCAATCAGGTCAGACAGAGCCAAGGGCTGGAGGGATTTTTAAAATTACAAAAACCGAAACATATCTAATCAAAACCAATGGCCAAGATTTCAAGTTTGCTACTAATGGTATGACATTCTCCTAAGACATGCGAGTGACTTGATCAATATATTTATATATTTATATTTGAAGAAGAAGGAACTATTTGATGCAGCAAATCCACGTTGGTTAAAAATTACCAGATATGGGGGCTCCTGGGTGGCTCAGTGGTTTAGTCCTCTGCCTTTGCCTCAGGTCATGATTTCAGGGTCCTGGGATGGAGCCCCACATGGAGTTCTCTGCTCAGCGGGGAGCCTGCTTTCCCCCTCTCTCTCTGTCTCCCTCTCTACCTGCTAGTGATCTGTCTGTCAAAGGGGTAAATAAGATCTTTAAAAAAAGAATTACTAGGTGTGAAATACATCGAGGGTATAGGAAGGAAATGATTTCACCTGATCTGATTAGGAAGTGGTTGAAGCCTGAATTAAAGTGCTATAAAAAAAAAAAGTAAAGACCTGGGAAATATATGGGGAAAAAATCCCTAGAAAA
Organism: Mustela nivalis; assembly: GCF_964662115.1. Taxonomy (NCBI): domain Eukaryota; kingdom Metazoa; phylum Chordata; class Mammalia; order Carnivora; family Mustelidae; genus Mustela; species Mustela nivalis. The sequence continues at coordinate 127,984 of NW_028135162.1, forward strand.
ACAGCAATAATAACTGGCTGCTCTTTATTGATCCAGATCCTGCAGTAGGCAAAGAAGAGCTGGTTTTAGCCAGAGGATGATCTCCGTTTGTCTTCGTGATCTGGCATTTCCTGCAAGCCAGGCATGGGGCTCTGCACTAGAGCTGCAAATGCTGGGGGACCTCACTGTCCCTTTTATCTTCTACAGGGGACAATGGGCATGTCCATGGTGCAATGTGACAGGCTTTACCACAGGGAGATAATACACTGCCAAGGGTAGGTTGGACCTGGGAAAAGCCACTTAGGAACAGATTTTCAGGGGAGGTGATAGACAAGGGCAAAGCGAAGAATGAGGATGAGTGTGTCAAGTTTCAAAGTGCCAGGAGGCAGCATATGCATTCGGGAAACTACAGCAAGTTCATGACAACCGACAGCTGATCTGGCAGTATCACCTGGGGATGGAGGCTGAGATCTGGGGTTAACACTGGGGTGAGATGGTTTGTATACTATGCCGAGGAAGTGAGGTACTACACTGTGGCGGCAGAGGGTGTTACTGGAGGATTTCAAATATCAAAATCGTAACCATAATAGAGTATTTAATTGCATCCTAGCTTTTATCAAGGGTAAGATGCAATATAGTTTATGTATGACTAAGAAAGAGAAATGCTGTCAGTTAAACTAGGATATGTCATCAAGTGCAAGGTAAGTTCCACTTTAAGAGATATTAACATGGGGGTGGAGGACAAATCTTAGAACAAGTAAACTGTGGTACTAAAATAATTAAGAAAGTTTGAACACTTGGATCAACAACAAAAGTGATTATTGCTTCCCATGTGTCCCAAACTCTATTAAGTCTTAGAACAAGAGACGTTCTCATCTTGATGCCCCGCAGCTGTTAGAACCAAGGTAGAGAGGGCAGTAGCCAACAACCAGCAAGCCCCAAGTGCCATGTGCAGACTCTGAGAGCAACTGCCTTTGAGAGAGGAAACGGTAGAGAGTGGGCTTTCTGAGGTAGAGAATTACTAGCTGGGAAAGTAGGAAAATTGACACAGAATCGGAATTGATGCCCCTACATGACAGAGTTGGTGAAACTTCCCTTATCAGAGGTCTTGAGGCTCCTCAGAAATGTATATTTCATTTTGGACAGAACATTCAGGACAAATATGTTCTGTTCGAGTTCCTGGTTCTCTCATCACGACTGTTTCTTAGGATTCACTGGCACCAGAAAAGGGTTTTGATAGTCCAGGGTAAGTCCTGACAAATGCAAAGCACGGTATCTATGAAAAACTAACGACTCAGAAGAGAACAACAGACCAAAAGCCAGGCCGACCTGACCCTGCAGGATAGGTAATGCTGGTCTGGAAACATGGGTAGAGGGGAAGTGCCCATCTCCTGCTAGAAGACCTAGAGAAGACCCCATCCGGAGAGACCATCAGGAGAGGAGAGCAGTAGGTGCTGATGATGAAGAATATTTTAATCAGCAGAGAAGGTCAAAATGACAAAGTTCCACGATCAGAGTAAACATATGGGATTTAAAAATAAAAAATAGAAAAAAAAAGATTTTTTTGAAAGGACTTTTTTTTTAAAGGAATTTAAACAAAAGTCCTTTTAAAGAGACAGTTGGCTGTTTAAACCAATAATACAACTCACTGAGAGAATCTCTGCTTTATTTATTGGGGTAGAAAGGACCTGGAATGTAGAAAGACCCATTCTGCTGAGGAAAAAATAGAATCACTAACAGGCCTCATGCCTTGCACAGCCAGTGGCTAGAATCCCTGCCTCATAAGACCCTGTGCTAGAAATCCCCTAGAACCATCTCAACTATGTTAGCCTATCTTGGAAGCCAACAAGTGTTGGCCCAGTTAGCGCACGGTAACAATCAGTCACGTTATGTTATAATGATTGTCGATATCTTTAAAAGCCTTGTCAAGTTCCTTTTTGAGTAACCCTCACCCCACCCTTAGAGAAATTTATCTGTGGTTCACCTCTTTGAAATACCGCATTGTTGTTCCACATTTACCATAGTCCGAAAAAAAAAAAAAAAGCTTTTTATTAACAAAGTGTTTAGAAGGGGGCACCACTGTAAACAATGAGAGTTTTTGATGCCGGGTCATTTATGTTGCAGAAACCGCTGAAAGCAATCAGGTCAGACAGAGCCAAGGGCTGGAGGGATTTTTAAAATTACAAAAACTGAACCAAATCTAACCAATGTTAAAAGTTTGCAATGTTATAAGAAATCATTTCTTAAATTTACAAATTATAATATGTCGATTTTTTTTCAATAAAGCTAGCAAAAACTTTTTGTAGAATTAATCTATTTTTCAAAAAAGGAAGTAAGGAAGTAGAAACTGCAACTAACTCTGAAATAATAGAATATAAAATCCATTTTCGTTATATACACTGTGACAAAAACTATTACTTAGTTTACAATGGAGTACTTATGAAGCATGAAGGATGGTCTATAAGTAAGGCTGAAAGAGCTCAGTTTTAAGGTTTAAATTTAAAATCTTCTTTTGAAATACTAAACTGACCGCCCAGTTTTCCAAACATAAATGTCTTAACTGTATGAATTTATTTCATACAACTCTATAATCTAGTTTCGTAAGAAAGCAGCATGCAAATTTTGAATAAGACAGACTTGCTTAAGTTTCTTTATGTTCAACAGTAAAGGATACTTCCCTAAAAATAAATAGAAGAAAAATCAGCATATTTATTATGATAATTATTATTCATAATGAGATTCATATTGAATTAGGGAATATATATCCTCAGAGGGGGTAACGTAAAATGAAATTTATTTTGGTAAATGTGTCTATGAATAGTCAATACAATGCCTCAATATAAATGAATATTACCATTTTGAACAATTTAATTACTATTATTAGAATTATTATAAGTATATTATAAGTATAAAAATAGCTATCGAGTCCCACATCGGACTCCTTGCTCAGCAGGGAGCCTGCTTCTCCCTCTGCCTCTGCCTGCCATTCTGTGTGCCTGTGCTCGCTCTCTCCCCCCCTCTCTCTCTGATAAATAAATAAAATCTTTAAAAAAAATAGCTATCATTTTAGCATGGAATATGAGACTCTCATGCTCCATGCTTCATCACATCCGCACAACAACTCTGCATAATAAGTATTATCATCACCATTTCATGGGTGAAAAAACTGAGGCTAACACATTTAGATAACTGGTTTATGATTACATGGCTAGTAAAGATGCATCACACTAATTTAGGCTTTATGATTTCAGAATTGTACTCTTTCCACTGCACATTCTATTACTCTGTAAATACTTGGCCTGTTTTCATTTAATTCTTTAATTTTATTCATGTGGGATGGCTTAAAGCTTCATTTAAAGGAAGCTTAAAAAATTCATTTAACCAAAAGCTCCCAAGAATTAAAAATGTCATGGATCTAATGTAGACATGGATATCATTAGTTAATGGGTAACTATATATTTTCCACTCTAGTGAGATAACAATCAGAGTATTTTTCTAAGTTTTAGTCTCTCAGTGTTAAAAAGGACTTTGTTAAAATAGAAATATGTAGACAAAGGTGATCAAAAGTCTGGATCAGGTCACCTTAAGATAAATATTAGGAAACTGAGGAAACAAATGGAGATTTGAACACTGAGCTATGATATAATGAATGGTTTCAAGTATTTAGTAGAGTATAGAAAAGCCCTTTAAAGCCTGGTCTTAGACTAGCCTTGCAGCTTCTGGGATATCTGTCTATCTATCATCTATCTATCTAGATATAAATTTGAAAACTTTTTTAACTTAAAGATTTTGAGAAATAGAACATAATCAGCACCATAGAAGATCTGTTTATGATAACAACCTCGCCCCTCCTCCCAGTTTGTTAATATTCTCTCTTATTTAATGTAACATTGTGCAAATAGACCACTACTGATCTGCAGTTATGAATGAAATAGCTATAATCATCTGTTTGCATATCCTGGTGAAAATATTCATTTAGTTCCATGTTGTGTTTCTAGGAATGGACCAAATCTTTATTTTTATTTTTAAGTTTCCTAA